>NW_022984815.1:75503-221793 GCF_010094145.1 Didymella exigua CBS 183.55
CCCTACCTATACCTACGTCCGTGCGACCTATACCCTACCTATACCCTACCCTAGGTACATGGTACCCATCCGCCAGTCTAGTTGATAGTGTGTTCTGAATTTGGGTTTGATTAGAGCGGCTAAGCTTTGTCTAACAAGCTTAATTAGCTAAGTGCGTAGGGAGATCTACTGTTCTTAGGAAGCTAGGCTCATAACTGTTACAGAGCCTGTAGGACTATACTTAGGTAATTAAAAGTATTTAATTAGTAGCTATCTATCCTATCACAAAAGTAAGGTTTATATACATAGGAAATATGTGTGGATCACATAATCTAAGATAAGCAAGCAGTTGGCCAATTATCTAGTAGCTCGTTAACAAAGAATAGATGAAACGAGCTTCTGGTTTAGACCCAGAGGTGCTCGTCCCGGTTTATCCAGGCCGGCAAGCTCCACACCCTCAATTGAGGTGCTCGATTGTGTGACATTATATTATAAAACTTAAGTTTTTACTATGCTTTAAAGGAGCTTTTAATGCCTCTATTACTAGGAGCAATATCTAGGGAGGATTTAGAGGTGCTAGCTTAGTCCCCTTTAATCTAGAGGCTGTAATATTAAAGCTTAAAGTGTGCCTGTGTAATCTACTACTGTAAGGAGCTGGCCTCTGCGGGCTATTTGCAAGTATGAATCAAATGGATTTGTTGAGGAGTGGCTGCAGGCGGAGGTCTGCAGACTTTTATGTCCTCCGTGCGGAGGTTACACAATTAGTCAAGATTGGGACCTCCTGACTGGGGGTACAGCTGGGCAGGCACCTCCTCTCGGAGGTTGGCCGAGGCCGGCGAGCGCCGAGGCGCTACCATCGGGCCTAGCCCGTTACAACTACTACCTACTATAGATAAGAGTATGTGGCACTCTTAAACCCTATAGAACACCCTAGAATTTAGGTTATAATTAAAGCTTATTTAAGAGAGAATTTAATAATATAGTTATAGCTCTCTAACTTTAATAGTTAAACTCTTAATTAGCTTACTAAGGGCGTAGAGATAATAGCGCATTTACTAGTTTTAGTGCGTAACTAGGTTGCAGAGCTTTCGCGAAGGGGGTTTAAGTAGAGCTTTCGCTCTTAGTAGTAAAGAATTCCCCATAATGCAACGTCTAGTTTAGCTATATCGTATGCTGAGAGGTGTTGAAGTAGTTGTTTCCGTACTGGGTATGGTACAAAAAGGCTTGAGAGCGGCATAGCTAAAGAAAACAGAAGTTGGAGTTTTGAGTGAACTACGAAGCAGAGAGACACGTGATAAATTAACTGTGTAGCGTTTAGTTGGAGCAGAAGGCCGACATTGCAAGGTGGCAGTATTGGTGCAATAAGGGATGCAGGTTAATAGTAACTTATAGATACTTTTATTATAGTAACATATAGACTGTTGTGCACCAGTTGCGTATTCTGTTTACAGGCAACAATTTCATCCACGTTGCAAAACTTCAATATTAGTACAATGGGAGGCTTTATCATCACTTCTCTCTGCTTCTGAAATTAAATTTAGTAACGCGTAGATCTAGTAACTTAATCTACTTCTATGTTCTGCAACTTCAGATCCAAACCATTTGTCTTGACAAGTGGCCCATGCGTTGCCCTGAGTTCGCTCTCTGCTGAGCAGACTACGTCATTGTTGTTGCTATCTTTGCGCGCATTGCGCTCTCCTGTGAACCTACGCAGACCGAACGGAGTAATGCCGTGAATCGTAGTTGCATGACTCCAAAATTCGGATTCTGATAACAGTTCATCTGCGCAGAGCGGGTGTAGGCATACTGTAGTGACATGCTCTTTGGTCAGATGCTCCTTCATGTGTTTATGCAATTGAAACACGTCACTGGATTGCACAAAGCGTGCTGCTAATGGTGCGTCAGCCTTGAGGCAGAACATGCAATGCGCAGCCACTAAGTTATGACAACTCCGCACTCCTTGATCAATCCACAGTAGTTGTTCAACGTTTCTAGATGTTTCTTCTATAGGTGCGCATTCTAAATCTAATTAGAACAGCACCATACGTCATGTTTGTAGCAATAGTGCATCTTTGTAAGTGTTGTCTATTTGTTAGGGACACGATGCTCCTCAGAAACGTGATATGCAAGGTCCTTGTGGCTTTCCAAGACCCTGTAACAGCCAGCCCACAGGCACTAATGTAACCTTGATTGTTGAAGATGTTGTGTCACATGCAGAGAATATGACCCACTTGTCTTCCTGCTAAAGCGGTAGTAGCAATTGTTCCAGAGACACATGTGAATCTTTGAAAATTGCGCGGTCATGTGCTCCCGTGCTTAATTAACCTGCCTTTGGCGTGCACACTGAAGCAAATAACTGTGAACACGCTCTAGACAAAGCCTAAGAAACATAAGCAGGGCCCCGTATAAAGCAGAAACTTGCGTACTTCACTATATCTTTATTGCAGTCACTACAGCGGTTCTGCTTCGTTGGCTCTGCAGTCTTATATGTGTAGCGTTTTCTTTAGGACCTTGCCATTCTGATCAGAGGCTCAAGAACTCGTGTAAGCGAGAGCTCAGCTCTAATCTCTTCATTACTGTCGTAATTGCGGAACATGAGGTCCAGCACATCCTAACGCTCAGGCTCAAACTTGAGTAAAGCTAGGAGGTAACAGGACAGTTCGCGAGAAGGAGCTGTGGACACCACCAGAGCTGTGGCCCTAACACCGCTGCTTTTCCCTTCAAGATATTTTCAGCGGTCTTTCTAATACGCCTTTTCGCGTATTTGTCGCTAGAGCTCGTAATCCTGGGATGCAGAGAGTAATGCGGTTGATACAACCTGAGTAGCCCCTTCTCCTTTCTCTTGTAAGACCTGTGGTACTCTTTCACATAGTGATTCTGTGAGCATCAATCCTGGTGGCCTTAGCGCAAGCAAGTTTCAATTTGCCATTATAGAGCTAGACTCCTTGTACAGCTCAAGGCATTGCTCACGTTCGTGGATGATAGACTAACTATCAATTCCAATAAAACCTGAAACATAATACTGTGCTGTTTCCTCATACTTATGTCCCATCAAGGTCCTTCGCTGTGTAGCTGAGGCTTCGCCTAGGCAAATATTAGCTTGATTCCGCCAATCTAGATACTAAACTCACCTTCAACAGCATGCGCAAAAGCACGCCTAAAATAGTACGCGGTAAGGTTTTCCTAGTAGCCAGCTCTCTGACCAGTGCCTTTCAAAGCCAAGTTGAAACAATTGTACGTCCATATGCGGGTCTTGGACATGGACTTATCAGCTTGCATACCCCTCATAACATGGCGTTCCAGGACGTCAGGCCTATACTTAGCCCTGTAGAATAGATTACCTAGAATAGGTTGCATAGTCTCCAGGTCACTCAAAGATTCAAGATCCTGGAAAACCCAATCTGCAAACGCGAGTAACAGGAACCATGTTACAGGGCACATGTACCTCATCCGCGGCCCTTTGTACAGAGTCATAACAGGACTGTTCAGAATAACCATTAGCAAGACTATCAGGTGGCAAGGGAGAAAAGACTTAAGCAGGCTTCCTATACTCTCAATGCCCCTTTCGGTTTCTTAGTTTAACGTGAAGGCGCCACCCAGGATAGGTTGTGTTTGATAAGTGGACAAGTTCAATGTCCTTATAAAGAAGTCCTTCATTAGTTTAATACCACGCATCTAACTCAACAACTTCTCCAGGTCAGACACCAATCAGAAGCGGAAGTTGAATAGCAAAAGCCATCTAGTTCCATATGCGAGGGTGTAGATGCTTGTATTGTAACGGTCTGAGATAGGCTGGCGGATGGGTAGGGTATGCTTTTTTACGTTTTGGCTTATAGCTTCTTAACTAGCAGAGATACGCTTACATAATCTATTATTTAATAGAAGCGCCTAGTATTGCGCCTTCTAATAAAAAAAGAATTAGCTTATTCTGCCTAGTATTAGCTAAGTTATTAACACTACCTAGCAAAGTATACCTATTAATAGGTATGCTCGCTAGGTACCCCCCCTTTTTTAACCTTTTCTAGCCTCTAGCTTATGCAGTTTAATAGTTATAACAAAACCCTCTACTATAGAAATGTAGAGGTAGTTTTTCTCTTTCTTTTAAGCCCTATTTTGCTAGAATCCATGTATTATTGACAAAGTTTTGGGGGGTACCCACGAAGGACGTTGGAGTATACCCATTCCGCCAGCCTAGTCTGAGAGCTAGAGCTAGCCGGTTACATTAGCTTAGCCGGCTTGGCTTAAGCTAGATATATATTATCTACGCAGCTAACTAGACGTCTAGTTAACTTGTGCATGCTTTTTAGCAAAAGTTGTTAGGAAGTAGATATCCTTTATTGGCCTTTGGCCAGACTACTACATGTATTCATTGCTAGCAAAGAGGAACTTGATGAGATCTTTAGCAACTGCAATAGGCGCAAGTGGCTTTGGGCAAGCGTTTGTTGATAGAAGGCCTTGTGGAATGAGATCCTTCATAACAAAGTTGATGATTTCCTAGTTCTGTACTGTAGTGTATTGGTAACACGTGTGGATCTTAATAGCACGCTTCAAACTGTTCAAGCAGTTAAGTAGGGTTGTATCAGTAATACATTCCTCTAGTAGACTAGTACAGGATTGAGCGAACCATTTAAGGAAGAGTTTATTCTGGAAAGTTGTAGGTGCCTCTGTGAAACGGAGCTCAGGCATCGGCTTCTCCAGGACATCCTTTGAAAATCTTAGCAGCCACTTAGCTGTATTATTCTGATTTGCCAACATGTAGTATGCGGCTTACCTCGACCACTGCTCCATTATAAACATGTAAGAATCATGGCTGGATTTGATTAGGGCTCTCTTGATATCCTCAGAGCTGAGAGGCTGTGGTGCTATCTCTTGCCGAGCGCGCTTCTTGAGTTCATTGAGATCAGTCGCCCTAGTTGCTTTCCTTTTGGCCATCTCTGTGAAGGAGCAGTCGCTGTGGATCTGTTGTTACTGCGCGTTGGCTGTTGTTGATGCGGGGCGGCGTTCGACAAGGTGTGAAAAGTAAGCAAGAGGGTGGGCGCCAGCAGGACATAGTCATCGACAGCGCGTCGGAGGTTGGCATGTTGCCAAGTTCATAGACCAGACTCTTGTCTTCAGTGTGGTGTTGTGGGAGAGAGCAAATTGATCTAGTTCGAGGCTAGCTCGTTAGGTGGTGTTGATGCCAAAAACAGGAAAGCGCACACCAGCTTTCTCAAAACAGTACCACGGCAGACAGCAGATTGGACAGGAGAACTTGTTTTCAACGTCCTATGGTCGTATGTGAAAGATTCATTGAGGTAATACGTTAATATACTATACTGATGAGACAACGTGCACATCCAGCCTTTGATCTCCGTTCGATAGAGGCGCAGTGTTGATCGAGAATTCATCCACATCGCCCCTATACCATTTAGCAGATGTAATGTGCATGGATCATGTGTGATGTGTAATCGAGCGGCCGAGCAGCAGGGTCTGGAAGAAGAGCGACGTTGACCAAGGAACCCGATCTGATGCCGGTATTGTGCTATGTATCGTTTATCTATCGTATCGTAATGCATGAATGACCAGTCCAGTCTAAGAGAGATGCCTGGGTATACCGTATACTCTGAAGCAATGCAACGCCTCATCGATGAGAGTGAGCAAAGGAAAAGAAGAAGCAAGCCGTAAGAACACCCCCAGCCGTGCCGTGCCGTGCTTATAACAACATGTCGGCCGTAGCAAATGAGAATCTTGACAACCGCCACGCCACTCAATCTATAACGCCATAAATATACACTTTTAGTTGGAAGCAATCTGCTTCTCCGAGCGTCCGCGCTCAACCTGCTCAACGACCGTTTTCGAGTCGACCCGCTCCTTCTTCGCAGCAGCGAGCAGCGCCTCTCGATGATCTCTGGCCATCTGCCTCATAGCCGCCTTGTCCTTCTCATACTCGATACTGCCGTTGCGCTTCGGACTGCTCCGCCTGCTTGCCTGCTGACTGTGCGTCGCAGAAGTCGAGCCCATGCGGACACTATTTGGGCGGGTGCTGGGCACACTAGGTCCATCGCGATTACTGCCCGCCAGAGATGGGACATAAAACTCCGTGGAGCGGGAGTCCTGACTCGTGCTATCGGCATCGCGCTCGAAGCTTGGATTGCGGCTATTGCTGCGGGAGGAGTGTCTTGAGCCCACGAATTTCGGATCGTCGCGCTTGAGCATCGGCCGGAACAGGCCTGTGCGCACACTGATGCACCACATCTTGTAGGGACCGGGGACGAACGTGCCTTCCTGGTCCCAGCACTGTACCCAGGCGACGCCGTCGTCAAGGCGGAAGAAGCCGACTTCGACGTTCTTGCCTCTTTCGTTGGGAGTGAAGCCATACTTCTTCCGCGCTTTGTAATCGTCTTCTAGCATGTATCGCTTGAGAACACGTGACCAGTGGACGGACATCGGCCGGGACAGCGTCTCGTACTCCTTAGGCGGATCCTGAGGGGCCCGGACTGGTCCTCCCTCTGCGGTCATCTCAGGGAGGTCATTAGGGGCCTTTCTTGTTCGTGCGATCAAGTACCAGCCTCGACCAGGAATATATTCGTACAGTCCTGGTGTAGGCTCAGCCCAATGCTCTGTTCTCCTCTTAGAACGCTCCTGGGAGCTGCTCTGTCGGAACCATTTGTGGGGAGAGAAGAGCTTCTGAGTAGCCAGGAATAAGTTTGGCGACATTGTGAAGTTTGAAGTCGCTGTCTCGGACTTCGAGGGACTTTCGAGAAGCTTGTCAGCTCAGTGGAGTCGAATGTGCAGTTCGAGTGGGGTGACACTGTATGGCAGATTTGAACTTTCACTACGGCGAAGCAAGCACGTGTGAAAGCCTAATTTCTCAAGACCTCCGTAATCTGACAAGGGAGGCGCAATGTCGTGGTGGAATATTTGATCACACGGATGGCGAATTCGTGTTCTGAGTGGCCGAGGGTCGCCGATCCGCTGTGTGCAGAGCACGAGAGCTGTCCCCGTGGAAGGCTGAGCGAGCCTTTGCAGGACTGCTCACCGATATATGTCGAAGAGGAATTTCGAGGACAAAAGGCGCTGCAGGTGTCAAGCTATGTAAGAGACGGGAGCTAAAATAGTGTTGGGCTTGTGCAAGATTTTCCCAGCGAAGAACGGAAATTATCAGGGCGCCTCGACCGTACCAAGGAATGAAGTAGTGCAGACTGTGGGTCGTCGTTGTGTTGGAACCTGTTGAAACCCGTGTTCGATGTCGAATCCAGGTTCGTGTTTATATGAGCTTACTGTGAGCCTCGCATCATGGATCAGCTGCAAAAGTCGCAGCTCATCATCCGTCATCGCGCACTGCCCGATCAGCTCACATTTGACCCAGTTTTTTCCTGCTTTTGCTCCCGGACAACCCGCGAACGCTGTTATTCTCGCTATCGGTGCAAACGCGTGCCTGCCTCACAACAAGCCGCGCTCAGATCTTTAGGGCCAATCAGGACGCCTGTTTCACCCCGTGGGAGTGCATTGCAAGATAAGGCGCCTCGACGTAGTACAGTGATGAGGTCGGTGCATGTGAGTGAAACTGCAGCAGCGCAGTGACAGCTTGCGACAAGCGTGGCGGTGTGGCAGCTGTAATCCGTGTTGAAGGGAGAGTGGAGTCGCAGGCATGGTGTGGTGCCTGACTAGCTGCGGAAGGCCTGCAAGCGCATCCGTAAGCGACAAAACACTCCACAGTCGCCTAACGACCTTGAGAGTTACGACACAATGATCGGGGCTCAGTGCTCGCACGCTCGCCCAGCACTCCATCCGCGGAATCCGACGATGGATGCCCTGTCATCGTCGGTCTCGTCGCGCTGCTCAGCCATGCCCTCGGCGTCAATGCACATGTTTCACGGATGCGCATCACAGTCGGTTCCGGAGCCGCGACGGCTTTACTCGCGTATTACTCTCAGCGATGTGCGGTGAGCTGGTCGGGCCTGGGCAAAGGCGGGCGGACAGATCGCGCAGGCCAAGCGAGTGTCAGAATTAGGACAGCGCTGGGTTGGTGGTGGTCAGAGCAGTCCGTGTCAGCTAAGCTCCAGCCTTTCGTATCAGCAACTCTTCTTTATTGCGTTGCTGATGATGGTGTTGAGCTTTGAGTGATGTATGTAGACACATCCAGTCATACGAGCGTCTTGCGGACATGTGATGATTTGATAGGATGACAAAACTCCAGCGTCGGTGGCACTTCAGATGGCCATGTCTATTTGTACGGATATGGGGCTTGGCGCAGGGTGATCTAGGGGCATCGTGCAGCGTCGATGGCGCAATCAAGTGATCATTGTGCATTGCGGCTAGAGTCAGGACCAAGGTAATCATGAGTTGGCGATGGTGGAGCTGGAACCGAATTGGGAAGGACTTAAGGTGTCGGATACAATATAAGAGTATGGAGGACATGGAGAGGATGTGTATGAGAAGGAAGTCATGTGAGCAAGAGGGCGCGCCGAAGTGCAACGACCAATGAACCCGCAAGAGAGCGCATAACGAGCGAGAGAAGAAGGGCAATGATTGCTGGCTTTGAGGACACTGACTTCCTCCGGCCCTTGTGCTGTTGCATGAATACCTCAGGCTGCACGTAATGCTGCTAGCTTGAACGGCTTTCGATGTTATGCACTCCTCATTATGTCTGAGCCTAGCGGTTGCTGTACATTAACTCCGAAGGCGCTGGTTTGGTTGGACCCATTGGGACAGCCAAGCTCATGTGGTGAAGGCGATTGTTGAAGGTGTGTTGTGGCTGGGCCTCGCAACGGTGGATGCAGCCTAGTCGAAGTCCTATCAGCCAGCTCGTTCTCTAATTGAGAGTGCTTGCTGATCGAGTCCGGGAACGATCAGCATCACAGTCTGCAAATTCCAAGAGGTGGCTCATTTCATTGCATTTTTCCTTACTCCTTCATACTCTCGGCCATCCCTTGACAATAAGCCGCAATGATGCTGCGTGTGCATGACATGCATGTCACCCGTCAAATTTTGTTCAGCGAGCCACAGAAGAAAAGCCTTCCCATTGAGATCGTAACTAAGCAGAGAGACGCCTTGTATGCCCCGCCCAAGTGAAAATCCACGCTGCTCTACGACTCGGTCTTGACGCGGGCCTTGTCGTTGGTGACCTTGACACCGATCTGCTTCGCGCGGGCGATGATGTCGATACGCTTGCGGGCGGAAACGGCGTGGGCGATCTCGGCGGCGAAAGTGGTGTTGTGCATGAGGAGGAGGTCGACGTCGTTGACTGTTGCATCATTAGTGGCAGTCCTGGTAGCGGGAACACTGCGTAAGCGTACCGTTGCTGACGACGAAGGCCTTGTGGCCAGAGGGCATCAGGTGGCGGGTCTTCTTGTTGGATCCGTAACCGATCTGTCGCAATTGTCAGCCCAAGCCCTAGATCCCATCGCTCCACCACAACATCGTTTGCTCCGGCGCGGTAGTCCAGTCGCGTGTCGTGCGGGAGAGGTGGTCTGTACCTTGGGCATAGCAGCCTGGCCCTTGAACCGCCTGCGGACGCGGTTGTCGATACCCTTAGGCTTGCGCCATGAGGGGTCAACACCTATTTCCAGTCAACATCCGTCCTTATTTCCTCGATTCCTGGGGTGGCATACGCATAAAGCGGTCCGACTGGTGGCGGTTGAAGCGCTTGGTGTCTATCAGTCGCGTCAGTCTGCGAAATTTTCGGTTCGGGTTCGGGCATTGAGCGTACGCTTCTTGACGATCGCAACATGCTTCTTAGCGGCGGCCATCTGGTCCAGTCAGTATGCGGGCGCTGTTTCGACGTGAATGGCGACGTACTTTGTCTGCTGTGTGGGTTAGTTGCGACGATGAGGTCAAGAGATGAAATTGTGCAAGCCTGCGTGGTGGGCGGGCCTTGGCCGCGCTAGTGTCATAAGCGAGAATTTAGAAGGCGCGACCGACACCACACCATACCCCGGGTCGGGAACATCGAGACGAGACTATTAATCGAACATCAACATGCGAAGTTGCTCAGCACATCTAATGGCGATAACCTGAAGGTTGCCGAATAGCTGTTGAACGGCTACATGCTTTTCAAACTCTCTAGAGCACGTGCGCAGCTGTCAAGGGTCTGTCAGATCCATATTCCACTTCAATATTATCGACTGAAGATATTGCACACATGTCTACCCATCGTCCCGTATACATATTGCACGCACATTCATCAAGTACATGTTCTTGTATTCCGCTCTCAGGATACCATGCTTGGCTATTCTATCTGTTAAGATGCTTCGATCAAGACATGAAATGCCATTATGGCAAGCGTGGTTATGCGTTCACTCTTGATATCATGTCGCGCTGCAACCATCGCTGTGACCCCTAGCCAAACCGTGCCGGTCCAGGTACGTATAATCATACTCTTTATCCCGCCAGCGAGTATGCTTGTAGCGTTGGTGAAGTTAAGTGTCGACTCGAGAAGATGGCATGACTCAGTACTCCATCTCCTCTGTCTTTTTCTCAGCGCCGCCGCGCTTCTCGGTCTTGACCCACTCGACAAAGTCGTCGATGACAGACGGCCATGAAGACTCCTCGTTCCAGAAGCTAATGGCCTCGTCCTGGAGAGTGAGCTGTGCGAACTTCAGAGTCTCGTTCCACATGTCCTTGTTGACGCTCTTCTTCCAGGAAACAGCGAGAAACTCCTTCCACCAGTCCAGCCAGGGACTGTTGGGAGCCGTCCATTTGACCGCGGAAAGCGGCGAGGCAAGGAGAAGATCCCAGTAGTCCACGGCAGTATCGAGTGGGACCGCCTTTTGTTGCTCAGGCTTGGCAAGGAAGAATGTGTACTTGTAGATGCGCGTGAAGACGGTCTTGTCGCCCGGCAGCTGAGTCTTGAGATTGTTGATAAAGGTTTTCTGCTTCTCGATGTTGTCGCAGCTTACTTGAGTTAGTTTGCTGCGTGGTAGCATAGCATCAATACACGACTTACTCTCGCTCCAACCAACCGTTGACAAACCCCTCTCGGGTAATCTCGCCCATGGTGGGAGCTTGAACGATCTCGAGCGCAGCGAGACTGTCGATGCCCTCGAGGTTGATTTTCAGGTCTTGCAGGTACTTCATGGTGCCATCCACTCCAATGAGATCGGGCTCCGTGGTGGCGTTCTCGCGGTAGTTGTCGAACAGCTTGTTCAGGGTCGCTTTATTTGCAGAGTTTGCGTTCGAGCCGCCATCAGTGCCACTATAGTATCTAGCGGTATACTGTTAGCATATGTTGCAATTTGGTCACGGTGTGATGGGCAGTGTTATGCGCTAGTATTCGACAGGTAGGGCGATCTACCCGGCAGTGTACACAAGAGTGAGAAACAGATGCCGTGGATTAATGGCTGGAAATCCGTCGTCTAGGAGCGTTGTAGCAAGGATTCGTTGAATCTCGTCAGGAGACTGAGTGCCTCCGTACAAGGCTGATCCCAGGATCATCTTCGCTCGCTCTTCGAGTATGAGCCGGATCCATGCCCGGACGGAGGGCTTAAAGCTTAAAATGTATTGTCGTCGAGCCGGATTAGCCTCAGGACCTTGGCTGTCATCGAAGAGGGCATTGAACGATTGGCACCTCGCCGGAGATGCACGATGCAACAGGTCCATGAAGTGTCTGTAAGCTCGACCAGTGTTGTACAAGCGATCCCACATGTGATGTTTCTGAACTACCATCCAAGGAATGCGCGGCCCAGGATCCGCCCCGCCTCGTATCGATACAGCCTGTTGCGTGTCAAGAAAGTTGACAGAGAATGACCGACTGGTAAGATCATGCGCTGCCACTGGGATCGACAGATGGTCTTCCGTGTGTGCATGCGAAGCCGGTTCAGTAACATGGCGAACGTGTTGTAGGATCTTGGCTCCCCACCCGAGCATGCCGTATTGCTTCGTCTGACTCGGAGCTGCGAAATGATTTGGGGGTGGCGGCGTATCGTCGGTCGTGGTATCGTCATACAGCACCTGACTCAAGTACTCGGACTGACTCCGCTGCTGCTGCATACGCGGATGGAGGTCCTTAGCCATCATACGTGATAATGCCTCCTCGACGTCAGATACTGCGATGGGCTGTACGAGATGCTGCAGTTCTCTGAAGTCGTGCAAACTGTCGAGGGGGCCAAAGTCTGCGGGTGCGGGATGCTCAGGGATCGGCGTAGGCCTTGGGGGGTTCTGCTCGAAGATAGAAGATATCTCGCGGTGAAATAGCTGACTGAGTTGGCTCGAGGAGCTGGCAGACCTGTAGCTGGAGCTCGAATCGCTGGAACTGATACGCTTCCAGCGTTGGCGGCCAGCAAGCTGTCTGGCACGGTCCTCGGAGGCACCAAACATGATGCGTTATGGTGGTTGTAAAACGTGGCTGAACAGCGATGCTGGCGAAAGGTGATGCTCGAGAGAGAAGCAGCGCTGGCCGTGTTTATCGAGCGAGACGACATGTTGGCCGCTGTGGAAGGTAGCATGATGTTGTTTGCGGAGCCTAGAGAAGGCGTGCCCACTGCTTTCGGTCGATGACACCCGCGCATGTGTATTGCGACTCCCGAGAGGTGCACCAGGAATGCGCGCTGCGAGCACTGCTTGCATGCGCGGCCCGATGCCATGTGCGTTTGCCACGTTTGTGTACCGTTCCTGCCTTCCCAACTCTTCATCGTCGAGGATGCGCGCGCACCTCGTAGTCGATAGATCCAGAATATTCGCGGTCCGTTCAGGATATCGCACATCCAGTGCGCTATGTAAGAGGCGCAAACGTTTGGGAAAGAAAGAGAGCACGTAGATACTTACGCGTTGACAGCATTCTGGGCGTCCCAGCCACGACTCTTGAGCACTCGCACAGCGGCAGTGCGGTCCATGTTCGTGAAGCTCATGAACTGGCTGATCGCAGCCTTCTGCTGCATTGTGTATGCTGGAGGCATCTTGTGTTAGCGATTTTGTGTATCCGCCCCTTGAGGTGTTGCTGCGCGGTAGTAATCTTAGACCAGGATGCGCCGGATGGCAGGGTGTGCGCGCAGTTTGAGAATTTTAGTGAGGGAATTAGAGCGAGCAGGCTGTGGTAGGGAAAATAGGGCAAAGTGAACCAGAAGCTATGCTAAGCTTTGGAGAAGTCAACAGGGTCGTGGGCAAAGTGACGGCATGGCGAGGCAGAAGCCCCCGCCAATGGTGCCCCTCTCTCCGCGCCCCAGAAGCAAGGCTGACATTTGGCGCCAACCTCAATCCGTGTTTACCTCACCACGCTCTTTAACAGCGAATGCACAGGTCCCGGCATCAACAGTCGACTTACCCTCTTTCGTAGCTCTGGCTTTCTTCTTGACCGGCGTCGTCGCCGTTGTTGTGTCGGGGGCCCTGCGCTTTGGCGGCATCTTGCTAGAGGCACGATGATTGGTGTTAGTTGAAGTTGTCGCGGTGGTTGTAGCAAATGCCAGCAGAGAGCGGGTCGAGAGATGTTTTGCTGATCTTACGAGGCAGTGCAGGTACCCGTACGTCAGTGCGCCGGCTGTGAACGGGCGTGTGTGATGCTTGACCTATGCGCTGTCGAGAAGCAGTGAATGAGTGCCTGATCGTGTTGACTGCAAGTGCAAACGGGGAGTGACATTGAGAGCTTCATGCCGAGTGGAGGCTGGAAGGACATCTGAAGTCAGGAAGGAGCAGTGAACCACCACCCTCCAGGAGTCCAAATAACGTGCACGACGAGTTGACGACAACCATTGAAGGGGTTTGAATATTGGAAATATGGTGTCGATCAGATGCGCCAAACCCCTTCATTTCTCCAGTTCACCTAACAATGAGGATATATACACCCACGTCCCAACAAGAATGTAGAAAGTACACCAGAAACGCCTCCTTCGAACCTCTGCTGTCGTAGTGAGCCAAACTAAGCCCGGACGCTCGTTCGACAGCAGCACGACGTTTCAGGCTCCTAGTCCGTAGTCGGCATGCTCTCCACCTGTTCGCTCAATGCTCGCCAATTGTCTGCTTGCAATTCAGCGTACTTGACGCGCTCCTGGCTCCATTCCTGGTGTAGGCGGGATACATGGTACTGGCTCTTCTGGAAGTAGAGAAGCTCGTCGCGTATGCACTCCTTGATAAAGACGCCGCGGGCGTGTTGCTGGACGATGGATTCCTTGTCCTGAGGATATGTTAGTACATGAACCTGGAGTTGTTCGATATCTCAAAAGGTACCTTGGAGATCGCATCTTCCACCTTCTGCGCCTCACCGGGCTTGACCAAGTCTGCCGGTTTGTTTCTGATGTTCAGGAGCTTTGTTTCGTTGCTCGCTATCCGCCTCTCAAGCGCAGGGATATTATCCTTTGCGTACTTATCTCTGCGGTCGAACATGTCGCGTACGCTGACTAGGGTGTCTCGCTGCCTCTTAAGATCCTCGAGCACGCCTTCCTCCCACCCTCTCGCTTCATCTTCGAGCAGCTGTTTCGACTGGTCAAGATGTCTTGCCGTTGAGGTCAAGCCTTCGTTGAGCAGAGGGACATCGTTGGTGTCAACGGCGTACGTGTCCTGGGAGATCTCGGTGAGAGACTGAAGTGCTTGCGAGAAGCGGAAGAATTCAGCTGCCATGCCTTCGTTGCGGCGAGTAAGACGCTCCATCATACTGCACAGATTAATGTATGTCTCTGCGCTTCGGCGCACGCCAGAACGAACAGTCTCGCTGAGTTCGCCGAGGGTCTTGGGGAGGGAGTCTTCTAGGTCAGGAGGAAGAGGCTTGCCAGTGAACTCTTCTTGCACAGACAAGTTGGCCTGTTTACGCCAAACGGACAGCTCCTATATCATTGTCAGTCTTGTACATAGCTGCGCTTGCTGCAAAAACTTACTGTAGGTACTGTGAGGAACATGACGACAAGTTGCTCTTGTGAGAGGACGGGATGTCGCACAAGCGCATTCGTGAACCGTACCAGGCCCTTTCGTCGTTTCTCAAGGAAGCTCGCATCGGCAGCTATAGGATTACCGTTGACTAAGAATTCTCAACAATTATCATGATTATCTCAGGGCAAATACTCACTGCCGACTCTCTTGGGGGGTAGTAGAGGCAGTTGCCTGAACGGAAAGCGTTTGTGCAGGCAGTCCAGTAGCCATACAAAGTCGCTGTATCTGCGAACAACCTTGTTCGCGCGACGATTGCTCCCAACTTCATAGTTGCGGTGCTGGAACATGAACAGGCCCTCCTTCTCGGCGATAGCAGAGATTGTGACGATCTCTTCGTGGCCAGATCCACCTGGAAGGCGTCCAAGGGAGCCGCTCAGCCCAGAAGAGTGGCTGGGTCCGTTGTTGCCGCCTGCTGGCGCATCCTGGAAGCCCCCAGCGTCGAGGTCTGGTGCATTATACGGCTGGCTAGATGCTCCATTGTAGCCGCCCCAGCCGCCGTCACTCGGTAGTGAGCTTGGAGGCGGAGCAGCGGCCTGCGGGGTCGTTTGGTCGGTCGAAGACTGTGTCGTGAACTGGCTCGTTGTTCGCGCAGTAGGACGGGGGGTTGTTCCGTTCGTCTGCACGAGTACAGAGGTGTAGCTGTTGTGGTTGTGGCCTTTGTGCAGGTCTGGACTGCCCCAAGGATCTGCCTCTGGATCGCCGAACGACTGCTTGCGGAACGATGCACGCGCCCTGCCTGGGCTCGGGGTCTGCTGGCTGAGGGGTTGCTGCGACACCGAGGGTGTTTCTGAGACCTGCTCTTGCGGTGCAGGCGCAGGCGCGGGCGGCTCTGGTTTCGAGGACTTGGGCAGCGTCACGGTCGGCTTGGGCAGGTTCCTCTTGCGCTCATCCACACTATCGAGTGTGACGTCGTCGCCCTCTTGCGCCAGGCCGATGAGCGCAAAGAGCACATTGAACTCGTTCCTGCCGAGGCCTGCGACATCCTGATCGGGTTGAGCCACTATCTCGAGGATCTTCGATTGCGCGTCGCCCGGTATCCCACTACCGGCGAGTAGCTTCTTTGCGCCGTCAACACTGATACCCTTGCCAGTGCAGTCCCCAGCATCTAGCAGGGCGTCGAAGGCGTCGATGTACGAGTCGGGCACGTCCGAGGCAGGCAGCAGCAACTTGACCAACGACCCGCGACCGCCTTTCTTGGGTGTAGGGAACGCCCAGGGCGAATCGTTGCTATCGAAGCCGTCGTCGAACAAACCGCTGCCCGACTTGCCCGCGGGCTTCTGATCGTCGTCGAAGAGGCCGGTTGACTGGGAGCGCGACGGCACGTCGTCATCGCCGAACAAAGACATTATCGTCTATGTGTGCACGCGCAATGCTTCTTTGCAAAATAGAAGAAGCTGCAAAGAGTAACAGAGCAGCCGTCTACAACGCAGCAGACCAGTCGAAAGGCGCTCGAGGTGAGGATTGCATGAGCACTCGAGCTACGTCGATACTGGCAGCTCCAAGGAAGTGACCCGCGGTAGCGAGCATGGACCACCGGCCCACATGGAGTGGCTGGTAACTCGTGCTTTATCAACATCGGGCGATTGCGCTTGTGGCACACTAAACCATTTGATTTGAGATCTTCTATTCATTGCTAGTAACATATCATCTCGTCTCAGGTCGGATCTTTCGTCTGCTACATATACACAGCACAGCAATCCATCATATCCCTCAGACGTAAGTGTGAAGCCGAGTCCAGTGACATCGGCGGGTATCCAAAGAACATCTAGCCCTCCCTAAGGGCTCCCAGTCGCTCTCAACTTTTTGAGTCCAGACAATGTAATGCGCCAAGAACTATGCGGATGCAGCCGTCTCACCGTGCCACCAGTGCGCCGTTGAAAAAACATGGGGTATACAAGTATCGACGCTAAAGCGCGGCGAGAATATAAACAAAGAAGTGCAGAAATCATCGCCCAGGCCACGCTATCTGTCGTAGCTGGTGTGCTACTGAGATGACGATCCTGCTTGCGAGGCGTGGTCCAGCAGCGGAGTAGGACTTTGGATCTCTTCTACCAGACTGGCAGGCGACATGGTAGGATGTGCCGTCAGCCCCCCAGCCCGAGGCGTGTACCGTCTGCGCGCATTGCGATTGTCGTTGGCAGAGGTAGGAGGCTCGACAACCTCACTCGAGTTGACAGTCTGCTCGGAGTCTGTTGGTGATGGCACATCTGATTGCTCCTCGATCGTGGTTGGTATCCTTGCAATCTGAATGCCAGCGGTGGCTGACACCTCGCTTTGTGGGGTACCGATGTCTTCTCGTTGCTGCTGCTGACGCTGAAGGGAATCTGGCGACCACGTCTGGCCACGTGGCTGAGCTGGGATGATGGTCACGGGCAGGTTCATCTCAGACACTTGGATCTTCTTCTTCGACCTGAACCTTTCGCCTTGTTGCGCGGCGAATGTGCCCAATCGATCCGATATTGCCAGACCGTTGTAGTTGCGCGGTGGAATGTTGGCATGGACCTCATCGACAGCGAGCGGCTCGATGACCTGCCCTCTTTGCAGCTCCTGTGGTGGCGCCCGTCCCTTCCTTGTGAAGGGATTGGCTATGGCCTGCCAGTTCCATCTGCTGTTGCTGGCAAAGGACTCTGGATCCGTGGCACCCTTCTCAGGATCATTAGCGTTTGCAGGCTGTGCAACACCTTTCTGAGGCGCAGAAGTTTGCTGTGATTTTGCTGCTTCTGGCGTCAATCGATCTTCGATTGATCCAGATTGACGGATTGGCGGTGTTTCGTTGATGGGGTGGTACAGTACTGTATAGACGGTGGAGTCTGCACTTGTGGTGTCTGTCCTGCTGACTGGCGAAGCTACCACAGGGACGGCCGGTGGAGGCACTGGGCTCTGAACGCGTACGTACGCACTTGAGCTGCGGTCACCACCACGAGCGGACTCTGATCGCTGGTGCACTGGTGCTGGTGCAGGGACGTGGATGGTGCGCTTCTTGCGCGCTTCTGCTCGCGGTGACTCTGTCATCTTTCGTCCCCACTTCTGAGCGAGTTCACCAACACGGCTCGTCTGTCCCGCGGCGAAGGCACTCAGATTGAAACCGCCAAGACCACCGTCGCCTCCTCCCTTTTTCTCCGAAGAAGAAGTCCGTTTCGAGTATGGCCATTTCGATGTTGTTGAAGATGATGATGGGGTGTTGTCGAGCATGTCGTCTCCATCGTAGATCTCCCTCCCCAGGATTCCATCCTTCCTCTCTTCTCTTTCTAGCGCCTCAATGCGCTCTACCCATTCCCAGACAATGACACTGGCTGCCGCTGCTCCCACCCAACGGAAATAGTCTCCCCAGCCGGCAATGGTGTAGTTGGCGATATCGGTGATGAAGAATACGACAGGCGTGAGTATGGCGATGATTGACAGTAGGGCGACGACGCTCATGTTCCACATCATGGAGTGGTAGAAGGCGTATCGTCGCTTGGTGGTGGCGTAGTAGAGGACCCAGGCGGCGTACAACATGCTGAGAGACAGCTGGAAGAGGTAGCTTAGTGCGGGGATGGCGGTATCAAAGTGGGCGGGGCGGGGATTGTCGTCGTACGGACCGAAGCTGTTGAGGGCGCTGAAGATGATGTCGAGCAGTATGAGGGCGAAGCCCACCCACTTGATGATGACCTTTTCCTTGTGGCGGGGAAAGAGGCGGATCAGGGTCTGCACCTGTGCAAGCCACAAGAAGATGTCGGAGATGATGCGCGACACCTTGATCTCCATGCCTGAGACGACCTGGTCACGCAGCTCCATGGCATCGATGAAGCCCTCGCCGTACTGGCGTCCGGCAATCTTGAACGTGTCGGCGGTGGCCAGCGTCAGCGAGATGGCAACGGTCAGCGCAGCCACCTTCTGCAGCCACGGGCGACTGCCGACGCCGATGATGCTCCCGCCGCCCGACGCGCCGCTGATCATGCCGCGGCGGCCCATGAGGCCTGAGCGTCCAGAAGCGTTGCCGACAAAGAAGGTGCGCGGCGTGATGATCAGCATGATGACGAGCATCCAGGCGATGACGGTGGCGGCGCCGGTTGCGTAGGCCTGCGGGGTGATGGAGGCATGGAAGGGGTCGCGGATGTCGGCGACGCTGAGGACCTGGCCGGTGCCGTCGCCGTCGGCGCCCTGCGAGGCGGAGGTGCACTGTGGGCGGAAGATGGCATTCGTGGTCAGGTTGATGGTGTAGCCCGGGGAAATTTCAATTACCCCGTACTCGGGCAGTTTGTAGGACGGACAGTGCTGCGGGCGGGCGTCAGCAGATTGGTCGCGCACAGTCGCTGGGTGGGGGTTACTCACGTAGGGCCGGCTGGAGTCGCGCACCTCCAGCACTGGCGTCGCCCCTGTCCACGGCACGCCCGTGGCCTCGCGCATGGCGGCGTGTGTTATACTGGTCCAGCAGCAGCGGGTGCCTGCTTGGGTGCTCCCATGGGTGTTCAGACGATGCGGATGCGCGTGTGCGAGGGCGGTGCGGGTCGCAGCGTCGAGGGCGTCGTTGGAGCGGGAACGTTCGATGGGAGTGTAAGCGGGCGTCGAGGATGGCGAGGGGACCAAGGCGAGGACGATGCTGGGCAATTGCTTCGCTGCAGCGCTGGAACGGCACTGGACGGGGGGCCGGTGCCACCCCCGGCCCTACTCGTCTCAAGAGACCACGACGGAGCCGGACCCGCCCACATCTGGAACAAACTTCAGGCACTGCTGCTGCAGCGCAACAAGATTTGGCAGCCTGCAGCGCGGCGCCGTCTCAAACAGTTCCGCACTTTGCACGCGCTGTCGCAGCCTTGGCCGTGCGTGCTTTCTTGCAGCACAAGCACCGACGACAGCGTCGACAGCGGACAGCGTCGACAGACTCGACCACTGCTGGAACTTGGAAGAGACGCTGGCCAGCAGGCGTGGGGTGGGCCGTCACCTCACTGGATAAACTTCGGACGAACTCGCATCGCCCAATCATTAATGAGCTACCCACACCTCGGATTTGGAACGAGATGCCGGTGGGCTGATACGACTGGCCCTGCAGCCAGCGCTACCATTGCTGGAACAGATAATTCGTGCACGCAGCGCCTCTCCAAGCACTCAAACAGCCTCCACGTCAAGTGTCGCACGCACATGGATGGCAGCATGACATTCGCGTGTCTGGTCAGCGCCTTGGCTGCACTGGTTGCGCTGCTGGACCCTTGCCGGGCTTGCCCACATTCGCGGCTCCATGGCAGTCTGGAGTAAGGCCTGCGCTGCTGCACACTGACCGCGCCTAGACTGCATGGCCGAATGAAGCTCATCCAGCCCAACACAATGAGCTTGTCCCAGCCAGCCTCAAATACAATGTCCACAAATAAATGCATGTCGATACATGTCGCCCAAAAAGTGCGCAATGGCCAGAATACACTGTGCGTCAAATGCCCGTAGATGGCTTTTGCCTACCTCCTTTCTGTCCAGTCACGTTGCCTGCAGCCAACCTTGTCTGCAACACAGCAGCCCTTCTATGTCAGCCGGACAGGCCTCCGACCGAAGCTTGCCCTTTACTGTGTCCTAAACAGCCACGTGCACTATGGTGACAGTAAACTCCTGAAGCAGCACGAAACGACAGCCTCGAATCACATCCGTCCAATCTCGCTCCGGATGCTGTCGAATTGCAGTCCAAACTCAGTCTTCGAGCATTTGATCCTGACGTGTATATCCCCACCCCATGATGCGAAAACCGGATTGAGTAGCTCTTGACCGCAGATGATGTGAGACTAAAGGCCGTTCTTGCCGGAGCGAACCCGCACCACCATTGGTACCGGTAACGAAGAACAAGCTCGATCGCCAGCTCAGTACAGCGACCGACTGCGCTTGGCATTGGGGATCCGTGCTGCACACAACGACACTGAAATGCTGACGCTTTGACCTCGGAGTCTCTTCCGCCTGCGACAGACACACGCGATTACCGCGCTGAACTCTACTCTGGAGTGCTTCGATGGTCCAACCATAACCCAGTGCCTATGTCACTGGGTATGACACTCAAATAACGCTTGACACTAACTAGCAAGGGAGTACTTGCGAGCACCAGAAGACTGAACTGGTCACGAGCAAATGAACGCCATCCAGCCTCAACCCACCACTTCCCACTGAAAGCACGGGCAGATCTGCCACGTTTAGTCCAGTAGCCTCGACGACACTCGATCCACTCATACGTTCAAGCACAGTGACAAAAGCATCGAGTCCACGCAAGCATCCGTATCCAGTCCTCGAGCTCGCCTCAAGCTAGGTATCCAGCTCTCTCAGAACTCATGCCCAAGACGCTTGTGAAGGCCAAGCAGGCGGAAATCTCCGAGGGGCTGAGGACCCGGATCGTGTCCAGATCTAGGCCCTCATGGCGATGGGCGGCGACTATCATCAACGTGCGACTTGAGTGGGTGGTGATGTCAGTGCTGGCGTTGGGATGTGATGCGGTTGTTACGTTGTGTAGAATGGCTTCACAGCATGCTACCCGGACAAGCGACTGCAGTACTGCTCAAACTTTCTTCGTGTGTCAGCTTAGTTGTCGAGTTGACGGTGCGCGGCGAAGCCTGTAGATTCCAGGCTGATCAATTCGAAATTTACCCTTGCTGACTATCGCCGGCCTTGACCACGCCTAAACACGCGGATGGACTGTCTGTGGCGTCTACGCGGTGGTGCGAATGAAGACCAGCAAAAGACGCGGCAAAAGTGTCACAGTACATCAGGCATAATGCGGCACGAGTCTGCCTATTAGTAGTTATCTTTGTGGCGGAGGCTGAGGTCACAGCGGAGCTGACCTCCAAAATATCTCCAAGGCTCAAATAGGGGCTTTCAAGATCTCCTCTCGTTGTTACACTTTTTGAACGATGCGCAAGCATTCATACAGCTCTTTCCACGACCCACGTCAACTCGATGTCGCCGACTTTCCTGCGGTCCGCCGCTCTCTCAAAACACAATCTCAGCCAGGTCTGCCCCCAGTCACCATTGCCTGCACCACAGCCAGACGCGGAAAGCATCATCGACCATGTTCCAGGGGAGCCGAATGTCGATCTTAGCCAACCCAGCGTCTACGGTTTCCTGAGCTCCGAATTCCACACGCCCGTCCTTGATGAGCTCCATCCGCATCTGCGGTGTGTCGCATGACGGTCCAGCGACAACATCGACCCCGCAAATCGACAGATATTGAAGCAAAGGGAGATCCTTGCGATAGAAGACATCTCGTTACATTTAGTATGGCACCGCAGCAGGATCAACATCAAGCCCATGCCGCTCTTCTTGCTCAACTACGACTTCTGGGCAAAGTACCTCCAACATCCAAGCCAACACCATCTTCCTCCGCTCCATCCGCCAGACCCGTCTTTGATCGGAGTATTGCGTTGGGCTTCATGCTCACCTACGCCTTGCTTGTACGCCATCGTCTAGACTTCTTTTTGGCGCGTGAAGCGCACCTGTTCCCAGAAGACTTGGATTGGACCCAGCGGTCCAAGCTCATTGCTCACTTTCACCACGTCCAAGACGACGAGGTCGCCGAACGTTATCGCTATGGCCAGCCCCGCCTCTCTCGCTTGAACTGGGCCGTCCGGATATTCCGTCCAGCATCTGCGTTCAAGACAAAGTGGTTCTATATAGTGCCGCACTGGTCGGTTCTTTTGTATCTGGCGCGGGCGCTTACGCCTTTGATCTTTAGCTTTGCCAGTTTGTCTTTGGTGTTATCTTCTATGCAGGTTATACTGGCCATTTCGGGTGATGAGCTGGGGATTGTTGATGGGCTGAAAGCAACGAAGGCGATATTTTGGTTGTTTTCAGTCATTGTGCTGGTGTTCTCTACCTCGATGTGGATGTTACTGTTTGGTTCACCAATGTGTGGGTTCGTTTGGCAATTATCATGGGGCCAAAAGCATAGAGAGAGAACACTGACGAAAGTTAATACTCCGCACAGGACGGGTAATACTGCTAAAGTATGAGAGAATGTCAATGTTGGAAGGTGAATGTCATTTCTCCTGTTGCCTGTGCAACGAAGACGCAGGCACTCTCTACATATCTTAGCGTGCATCTGGGGCTTGAACACATATTATATAAGGAATTCCTAAAGGACGAGGCGTCATGATCCTTTTTGTCTTGAGGAAGGTCAAACACCTTCTAGGGTATTGTGTACTGTCCACAAATCTGGACCTTGAGGGACGAATAATAACTCTTGACAGACGAAGATCAGTTGGAACCAGGGACTAGCAACGACCTTGGTGAAACAGTTCGCAGCTTCTCTACGTATCTTTCTCGCGACCAAGCCGTTTAATCGCATCGAGACGAGAGGCTTTCTTACCCGGCCGAGGATTGACACCAGAGCCTCGTCGAGGTAGTCGTCGTTGACAGCTGCTTGAATTGAAGTCCTCCCGAGTTCACCTGCGTGATTTTTTCAAAACATCCTCGCTGCCACGAGCCGAACACATTGCGTCGTGGAAATAAGTGTGGTCGGTTGAGTATTGTTTGTTCTGCTGAATGAATTGTAAAAGTGCATGAAGAAAGTACTGTGGTGTCCATCTTACCCGAGCCATGCAATCACCTGATCTGCACTCGAGTAGGTGGTGTTCATTGCACGAGCGACGCAATGACGCGGTTGTTGATCGATGCCTGGAGCTAAGGGAACTAGCTCCAAACCTTAATGGTTCACGGGCAGGCGCGTGTCGCTCACACACCCCACCGCATATCAAGCTGCCATTGAGCTCGACGCGTCCAATCCCTCTACCGCACCGGTTTCCTGCCAAATCTACTCATACACAGCGCGCAATCATCATGAGCGCGGCAGTTGCGGCGTCTGAGGCCGGCGATGCCACCTCATCGAGCTCGCGACGGAAATCCGGACGCGTAACGAAGAAGCCCGAAAAGTTCACACCCGGCACAAGCCCAACAGGGACCTCGAAGAGAAAGCGCGACGAGGATAAAGACAGCGGCGTAGACGCAGATGACGCCACATCAGAAGAGGAGGATGAGAGCACCGAAGGCGAACCAGACGAAGAGGAATTGAGGGAGCTGCGGCGCAAGTCCAAGGGCAAGGGCTCAGCGAAACGACATGCGCCGAAGAAGGCCAAGACGAACGGGAAGAGCGTGTCATTGGCTATGCGCCCCGCCACGAGCGCGCCAAAGAAGTCAAGCAGGCTGCGCAAAGCGCCCATTCGCAAGAGCATCCTGGCTGGGGACGAGACGGAAGGGCTCTATGGTATGCAGACAATGTGCAGGTACAGGTAGACCAAGCTGACGCGCTACAGCGGACGTGTTCGCCAGCGGCGACCGTCTCGAGGATGTTGCGGCGCGTTGGGTGGCGCGATTCAACGAGCATGAGGCGAAAGCAGTCGCCGAGATCGTCAACTTCGTACTGCGCGCCGCCGGCTGCGGCCTCCGCATTGATGAGGACGACATCGCCGACCCGGATAACGCGTCGAGTCGCGTAGCAGAGCTCCAGGACGAATACCAAGCACAAGACGTGACTGAGTACCCGCTCATCGCGAAGGCAAAGGACGGTGGCGGTCAGGCTTTCAGGCAAGCGCTGCACCGCTTCTTCCTCACACTCGTACAGAGCGTCGCGCGGTCCGGGCTCATGTATGAGAACCAGGACTTGCTCGAGAACATCGCTGTCTGGATCGGCGCAATGTCCTCCAGCGCGAATCGACCATTCCGTCACACAGCCACAGTCGCAGCGTTAGCAATCACAACGGCGCTCGCCACGGTGGCTTCAGAGATCGTCGAGAACACAGCGAAGAAGATGCGACAGAGCGAGTCTGAAGCAAAGAAGTCTCGAGTCAACAAGGCTCGAGTCTCTGCAGCGAATCAGGAAGTCGAGGACTACAACGCAAAGCTGGAGTTGGTAGACGGCGCGCTCAACGACTGGTTCAGCCTGGTCTACGTCCACCGATATCGTGACGTGGACCATCACATTCGATTGGATTGCGTCGGCGCGTTGACGGACTGGATCATCGCTCATCCAGACAAGTTCTTCGACGGTAGTCATCTGCGCTACCTCGGCTGGGTGCTCTCGGATCCCAACGCTCCCGCGCGAGTTGAAGTGCTGCACCAGCTTGCACGGCTATTCAAGGACAAGGACAAGCTTGCTGGGCTGAAGACGTTCACAGAACGCTTCCGACCTCGAGTCGTCGAGATTGCGACACAAGATGCGGAAAACCACGTGCGCGCATCAGCAGTCGATCTGCTAGACATCCTTCGCGAAGCCGGCTTCCTCGAGCCTGATGATATCGACTCAATTGGCAAGCTTATCTTCGATGCAGACGCGAAGGTCCGCAAGGCGGTTGTTGGCTTCTTTGCCGAGAATGTCAATGCGGCCTACGAAGGCGTCGTCGACGACATGGGCGGACAAGAAGCACTAGACGAAGCGTTAGGGTCGCCAGACGACGAGGAAGAATATCAGAATCCACGACTGGAATGGCTAAAGCTAAAGTGTCTTGTCGATCAACTTCTGGCATACGACGAGGACGAGAACGAGTTACCAACACAGATCGAGCGCATCTCACACACAAGCGCTGAGCTAGGGCTAGCTACAGCTGGCGTTGAGTCGCGTTTCTCATTAGCTGCTCAGGCGTTGTACGAGGCCATCCCTGAGATAAGATCCTGGGAAGTGCTGGCAGGCTACCTGCTCTACGACCACACTCAGACGGCACAGAATGGTGGTGATGATGCTGAGGCTATGCTTCGACAAAATTGCCAGCTTGAGGAGAAGCACGAGACTGCCCTACTCGACATCCTTAACGCAGTCGTTCGTCTCCGGCTGCAGCGCCTCGCTGAAGCTCAGACAGACAGGAGGAGGACAAAAGCTCAACGCGAAAGTGACCAGGAAGAACAGGCAGAGATGGCAAGAAAGCTCACATTGCTTATTCCTGACCTGCTGAAGAAGTTCGGTGCGCTGCCAGAGGCTGCGGCACTGTGCCTTCGTCTCGAGCGTGAGCTGAGCTTAGATGTCTTCGAAGAGCTGCGACAGAACACAGCATTGACCGCGTTGCTCGACGACATCAACAAACAGTTCTTGACACATCATAATGAGCTTGTCTTGATCGAAGCCGTGGGATCAATGTTGCATGCTCAGGAGAACGAAGAACTCAAGGAGATCATTCACCACAAGATCCAAGCGCTCTGGGACGATCTCATCAATACATTTGACGCATTACGGCGTGGCAAAGACTTTGCGACACGTGGCAATCTCGAGCAAAATATCCTTGTCGGTGTCTCGAACATCGTCCTAAAGATCAGTCAACTCAGCAAGGTATCAAACGCAGCCGTTCTCGAGCATATTGTTGCGCCTGCAAACTCGAGAGGCAAGTCAAAGAAGGCTGCGTTAGACTCACCACCCATCACATCTATACTACAGATCTTGGATCGTGGCATCACATCAGACGATCTCGACGCAGAGGCGAACGAAGCAGAAGACTTACTCGTCCGCCACGCTATCTCGGTACTGCTCACTTACTTCGTGTGGAAGTGCAAAGAATGCATGGACCATATCGAAGCAGCCACCACAATGCCGGATGACGACCTCACAGCTCTTGTCGAGCGACGAGATGCATGTGTGACATCGCTCATGGCTATTATCGAGAACCGCAAGGGCGCTGATGAGGTCCGTCTTGAAGCTGCAAACCTCATCCTCGACATCTACAACATGTTTCGTTCGCTGAAGGTCAAGAAGGCGCAACTCAAGCAGCGCACGCCCAAGAAGCCGCAGAGCCGCGCTTCAAGAGGTGGTGGCGACGACGCCAGCGATGACTGGGAAGCTTTGGTCCAAGAGATCGACACATCCACCATCAAGCTGCTCATGCAAATCCTGACAGCCCAAGAAAACAACCTCGCTAAACTCGCGAACAAGCGCCTCGAAGAGCCAGATGTCGACGACGACCCCATCGACCCAGACGACGAGCCTGAGTCTGACGAAGACTCCGAAAACACGCGCACACAAGAAGACAAACAAGTCCGCCTTCTCATCGCCGAAGAGCGCCTCTGCCAATACGGTGGTCGCATTGTCCAAGCATACCTGGTTGGTAGTCTAGGCACCGACGGTAGCGAGGCCGTGAAGAGTCGTTTAGAGCGCAATAAAGCGAAGCTAACAACGACATGGAAAGAAGTCGTCGGCCATCTTGATGCACAGAAGTTCATCAAGAAGCCGAAAAAGGCTCCCGCTAAACCTCCTTCGAAGGCGGGGAAGAGCAAGGAAATTGTCGTCGAAAGCGACGAGGAAGAGGAGAATGAGGTTCCAGGGGACGAGATTGAGGATGAGGAGATGGCTGATGCGGATGTCGAGCAAGTCAATGGTGATGCTGACGAACCCGCGGCAGAGAGGGAGGTTGATGAGGAGAGCCTCCTGGGTGACTAGGCGCCATCGAGCGGTCCACTACGATCGAGGTGGATTCGTTGTACTATCTTGCGTCTTTTCCATGGTCGCGTAGCTTCTCGGGGCACACGACGGGCTGAGCGTTCACGCTGGCGCTGCGGCATTGTTTCCAGCGAGCGCTGTAGGCGTTTGTTTCATGTATGATCACAATCCAGATGCTTCGCTTCATTCCTGCGCCCACTTCTGGTCAGTGTGGATACATTACGTACTTGTTGTCAATCAAAGGAACGGGGACTGCTCATGTGACCGGGAACGGCGCTTGCTTTAAGCCCGTTCTCAACGGAAGTATCAGGCCGGCCTTCTCTCATCACCTCGTATCGCAGCGAGGCTGAAACAGGCGCCGATCCCATTCTTCTGGTACGAATGTATATTAAAGCATCACTTTTCGAAATTTTGCACTCAGCATATTCGCTACATTTGGTTTTTTAAACCTCGAGGCCGTTAAGCTCGACAATGGCTTTTACAGCTGTAGGCTTGACATTACCGTCGGGCCATTTGACTACGATATCTGTGGTTGTATGAAGAAAGCTTTGGGGGCAGTTGACTGAACTTTACATAGGGCATCCACTATGGCACACCTAGAGCCAACTCACTGCACCTCCTTCGCTACCACTGCAAGAAAGTATTCCAACGATGCAGAAATGGTCATCCTCAGCCCCAAAGGCGCGCCCAGTTCCGTGAGCTACGGGCAGTGTAGAAACCATTCATATATCAGTCGAGGAAGCCTACAAGGCCCTCGAAGACATTAAGACTATCGATGTCTTGGAGAAGGCAAGAGTTGACTCCAATGTGACCATCGAAACGTCCATCAAGGCGCTCGCAGAGCTTGTGGCAGAAGGAAAGATCGGAGGCATCGGTCTCAGTAAGGCAAGCGCAAATACGATTCGCACACCCAACGCAATGTCTAGCCCTGTCAGGCGGGATCTCCCTCCAGTACGAGTGCGCTGGAATTGCGATTCACGAACCCTTCTTCGCGGCGCACGATCTCTAGGGCATCTGGTCTTGCGTCTCCACCACCATCTCTTACCTCACCACATGCGCTTCATACTCAGTTGCTGCATATCTCACTGTTCCATTCACAGTCTTTGTATAGTTCGCATACGGCTTCGTGGTGCGCGCGAGCTGAGCTCACTTTGACGGGTTTGACGGCACGCCACTGCGAGAATTGGTTGGCTTCGAGCAGGTCTTGGAAAAGGCCAGTAATAAGTATGAGGCTGTGAAGAAGCTGTAAGTGGATGATGGGAGGTCCAAAATTGATCACTTCAACAGTTGAGCGAAGCCGTCTTGTGGTATGAGAGCTAAGGCCAATATGGGTCAGGCAGGAGAAAGCAACATTCGTGACACAGAAACAAGCATGCCCTCTTAACAAGTGCTTTTTTCGTGTCGCTCTTTCACTATCCACACGTTCTCATTGGACTTTCCGTTTTCTTTGTTGTTGCAATTAAGAATCTCAAATTTTGGCATACCTACTAGTATTGATTGACCATAGCAATGTACTAAATTTTCTAACACGAGGCACTTCCTAATATGCTATAGGTGCCCTCCTTAATCCTTAAACCTAAGACCTAGATATGATGACATCGGCGACCTTGTTCGACAATACGCCCAAAAAGCAATGTTGCTCGTAAAACTCGCGCCAGGAGAGTTTTACAAAAAAAATGGACCAATAGGGGATCGAACCCTAGACCTCCCGCATGCAAAGCGGGCGCGCTACCACTGCGCTATAAGCCCAAATATTGATTTGATGAAGTGTTCAACAAGAAGTTGATAAATAATCATAATAGCGCATGCGCTGGGTATGAAGGGCGGGGGATGAGGGCGATATAGTCGTATGCGGGGCAGACCGTGATGAGATTCGTAAGTTTTAGTACGACTTCACGACTATGAGTACTACAGTGGCATCTCAAACTTAGTTGAGCAGGACTGTCGCTGATTTTACTGCCGCATGTCCGGCGGAAGAGCTCTGCTGGTTTAGCTATTGTCAGTCCATCTGTCGATAATCTCAGGAGCACTACTTCGTAGGATGAACGCCAGATTTTCTATCCGCAACGAACACCGAGTTTGCAACCACAATATCAGCGTTTCATCCCTTGTGCAGAGTTGGCCTTGTCTTGCTTCGTGGTTGGATTGTTCACAAAGACCTGAGCAGTGAGTACTGACGACTGATGGACAGGATGAGAGACCTGTTATTCGTTTGTCGTTACAAATCTGAAAAGCAACACTTACTTTGACGACATCGAGCTTCACCGAAGGAAAAAAATGAAAGAGAATATAACGCGAAATTTGTAGGGCCCTGGACAGGGCACGCTAGCACGCGGGACGCGTGCTGAGTGATGAAGGTGGGAGCTCCACGAGGGTCAAAACCGCACGCGCGTCGAGCTTAACGCAACTGACATGCCTTCAGCACGATCCTGAAGCGAAAACGTAGCAAGGTGACCAACTAAAATTGCAGAATCTTGCACGGGCAAGCAGTATCGGGTCACTGTTCTATGAAGCTCTAATGCATACAGATTGTCAGGAAGAATGCGTCTCCTGCCATATCAAATCATGCTCTCAAACAATGCAACCATTGTACCTCCAAGATCTTGAGCTTGATCAGATCAAAGGAACCCACTTAAACACACGAATACTACATGTGATCTTGGGCTATAATTCATTGTATAAGTGGACCAAATGAAGCATTCAGCATGCCAAATCACAATGCAGGCGGGAAAAGGCCGAGTCATCATGATCATGCTTATTGCCTGGGTATCACTTTCTCCTACGCCCTCGCCCTCGAGGTCCTTTCCTCCTTCTTCGCAGCCATCAGCTCCCTGTACGTGTCGATAAGCGTCCTGCGCTCCTCGCCCAGCTCTTCACGCTTCCTCAAACTTCCCGCCGCGTTCGGCACGTTGTTCACGTTGACCTTTGCGCCATTCTTGACTTTGAAGATCTCCCGCGGCACCTTGCTAAACGTCGGCGGCGCATGCACAACATCATGCAGCCCCTTCCTCTGCTCTCTTTTCCTCTCCAGCGCCTCCCACTCGTCCTCGCTGTGATTATCAACCTCGCCAACAACCTTCTTCCGCTTCAAAGCCTTGGCCTTCTTCCCGTTGGCCCGCAGCCCTGGCGCGACTTCTTCCGTCTTGTCTTCCCATATCAAAGCCTGCTCGTCGCGCTCCTCTTCGGCGAGCTCCGCCTCCTCGGCTTCCTTGTCGCGAATGCGCGCTTCTTCCTCGCGCCACCCAGCTTGCAGCTTCTTCAGCCGCTTCTCGTGCTTGGTCACGCGGTGGTCTGCCACGCCAGCGACTTTCTTGCCGGATTTTGCGACGCCAGCGAGTGGCAGCGCAGCATCCACGCGTGAGCTGTACTCAGCCATGGACTCCCCTGGCTGGATCCTGGGAATCTGTTTCGCCTCGGCGGTCGCATTGGCTTTGTTCAGGCTGCCTTTAGACTCGGTGTCTGAGCCGGCGTCGGCGGATTGCTGGGCTGCGCGCTTCGCGGCGGCTTTCTGCTTCTTGGACAGCACGAGGCCGTCGTCGAGGCCGGAGCGCTTTTTGTTGGCGCCGACGCCGGATTGTGAGAAGGCCATCAGCCGCTGGAAGGCTTTGGGGGTGTCATCTTGCCCGTAGCCATCGACATGGGCTATCTTGCGCTTCTTCGGCTTTGCGGCCGTCTTGTTCTTGCCTACTGGGAGGGGAGCGGCGCGCGATGTGGGTGGGAGATCGAAACTGCTGCGGCGTTAGATAAAGGCCGAGGCCGAGGATCGAGTTTGCGCGGGGCCGGAAACATACTCTGGCGCATCGCCTGCTTTGCGCTTATGTTTGTGAGGCATAATTGCGGCTATGTGTATAGAGTCTCGCTGTGCTACAGCCGATCAGATTCATCACTGTCGCAAATTGTTGCAGGGACCCTGCGCTAGTGGACATAAGCTTTTTGGAGTGGGTCTTAGCTCCGCTCGCTCGCACGTGAGCTTCTCGTTCACCCCACCTTCCCTATCGAACATCGTTACAAAGCCTCGCCGGAGGCATCTCGCTCTGGTGCTGGGCCTGGACACGCAGATTGTGGCTTGAATGGTGCCATGCAAGATCGTGCTCTGGTTCGCGAAGTGCGGAGATACCGTCTCGAAGTGCCACCGTGCAGTCCCCCGCAGATCTAGACCGCCACTAAAGTAGGAACTGGCATTTCGGGTAAACAGCATCAGAACAAGGGCTGAGCTTATTCCGGGGGCATTTGCATCAAGTGTGCAGTCTGCAGTTTCGAATCGAGGCTCCATGCCTGATCCGTCGGCGCAATTATGGCGGGCCCAAACTCAGGCGTACCTCGATCCACGAGAACACCAAGAGTACAACGGAAGGCCTGATGATCTTGGCCAATCGCAGAATCTTTCCGCAAAGGGCTTTCTCAAGGCTCACCGGTCCTAACAATAGATCGCCTTTTTCTCTGCAAGCCATACGCAAACAATCCCCCTCGTGTTGTGAGCTCGAGACCGTCAGGCTGCCACTTGACTGTGTATATTGTGGAAACTCCTACACCAATCACACCCTCTGCTGCCGCTACGTGCACCAGATCAGCCAACAAGCTCGGCCGCTTACCGCGAGGTCGAGATCAATAGGCGCACATCGACAGCCTGTGTGCCTGCCACAAACGATTCCAAGTCGGTCGAGTGAACAATAAATGCTGCAGCACCCACATCCTCAACTCAAAGTCATCTCCATCGGACGGATCTGACAGCCACGAAATAGCCATCAACCACGCGGAACGCGCGACGCTCCTATTTTCGGCCCCTTTGGATACTGGCTGCGCGACTTTCTTGCCCTGTCGAGCATTATTGTGGAATGCTGACCATTCGTGTATTCCGCGCTATAGCTTGCTCAGTTTGGCGTAGGCCCGGGGTTGGATTCACGGAAGTCTGGATTGTGCCCACAGCTTGTGGCACCGCCACCAAATTCGTTTCGGAAGGTGACCTAGGGTGCGGGCAGCGCGAGAGCAATTGGCATATACAGCGTCCGGCCGTCCACGGCGGTGTTGCAGCTGTCTAGCACCCGTCTCGCCGCTGAATTGCAGCATCTCTTGGCCATCCGCACCTTCTGCTAGGGTCCGATCTGCTGCAGGGGTCGCCATCATTGCCAATCTGACAGCCATGGCTTCCGACAACGCCGAATTGCGGATTGCCTCACCCAGCGCGCAGCCTCTCTTGCACAACCATCTCACATCTGACTTTGACGTTTCGCGGGCAAAGAGTCCTCGTGGAGACAAAGATTTTTCGACTGTAACAGAACGCGCTTTGGAGAATGGCGATACTTCGGACTCAGACAGCGACGCTTCATTAGGACCACACCCCACGTTCTGGGGCCGTTGCTTGATGGCAGTTCGGAGGAGGCGGCCTTCTGTCCCAAGAGCTGACTACGAGACGGGAAGATTACCGACTTTCGAGAAGAGACGGAGAGCCTGGCGTGCAAAGAAGTATGTTTGGAGGAAGAGACACGGTGCGTGGGGATGTCTGGCGATTGTGGGCTTCGTAGTGTTCTTCTTGTAAGTGATCCGCTGTCTGCCGGGTATACGGTGTACGCGGCCATGGCATTCTCAGCCTTGTCGCTTCGCACCACCCCTCCGCGGGCTAGAACAACACCATACTAACAAACCCAGTGGTTGTGTGCACATCGTCAATGTCGGCCTGGGATACCTTCCCCTGATCCACGATGATCCTGCCGCCGCTGCCTTGGACTGGAGCCAGCCCAACCAAGCGTCCACAGATATGGCATCATATCTTCTGGACGTTACCAAGGACGTGACTCCCATCCCCTGCCACTCCCACAACGACTATTGGCGCCGTGTCCCCCTCTACGATGCCCTGCGCTGGGGCTGCACTGGCGTAGAAGCCGACGTGTGGCTGTTCGACGAAGACCTCTTCGTGGGCCACAGCACGCAGTCACTCACTAAGAACCACACCTTCACGTCCATGTACGTAGACCCGCTCGTTAAGATGCTGGACTCGAAGAACAAAAACACAACCTTCCTCCCCCCCTCGGAACTAAACTCCACCGCCAAGCTCGGCGTCTTCGACACCGCGCCCCAGCAGACTCTCGTCCTGCTCGTCGACTTCAAGAACGACGGCTCCCAGATCTGGCCCTACGTGTCGTCCCAACTCGCCACGCTGCGCGAGAAGGGCTACCTGACATACTACGACGGCGCCGCCATACACGAAGGTCCCATCACTGTCGTGGCGACAGGAAACGCACCCTTCAGCCTCGTCGTCGCAAACTCAACCTACCGCGACATCTTCTTTGACGCGCCGCTCGACCGCTTATACGTCGAGCCGTCCTCTTCGGACGCCGCCAGTCAGGACCAGGCGCAGTACGACGACGCCAATCCGACCACGCCCGCAGCGGTGAGCACGTCGGGCCAGGGCACCGTCGGCACGACGCCTGGGAGCCACTTCGATTCCACAAACTCATTCTACGCGAGCACAAACTTCCAGGCATCCATCGGCAGGATCTGGTGGGGCCGCATCAGCGGGCGTCAGCGCGAGCTGATACGCGGCCAGATCAAGGGCGCGCATGAGCGCGGGCTCAAGGCGCGGTATTGGGGCGCGCCCAAGTGGCCCATTGCGCTGCGGAACCGCGTCTGGTGGGACCTGGTCGGTTTGGGTGTCGACTATCTCAACGGAGATGATCTGGTGGGCATGACGCGGTTCGATTGGAGCGTGCGCCGGCACTGGAGTTGGTTGAGGTAGCGCGCGGAGCGAAGGGTGGATGGCTACGATCTGTATGAGCACTCACGATGGCGTTTCTGGTGATACCCTGCCTTTTGGCGGATGGCGGAGAGAAGACGGAGAAAGCACTGCTAGACTAGCATTAGATCTAGATCGCCAATTAACGTTGTGTACACTACATCGCATTCAACGAGACAACATGTAACGTCTCGACGCACTGCGTTCCGGCCTACAGTAACACAAGACCCCCCCCCCCCCCACCTCACCGCTACGCAATATACGCATACAACCCATCCTCCTCGCGCTCCAGAAACTCCTTCTCAATCAGCCGGTCGATATTGCGCTTAATCCCACTGACCTCCAACGTGCCCCTGCTCCGCGTCGCCGTGATGGTCTCAGCAACCAGCTCGGCGTGGCTGATGCGCTTGCGCGCCTTGAGGATGCGGACGATGGCGGCCTGGGTCTCGTAGTTGCGGTCCGCGGCGACGCGCTCGTGGGTCTCCTTGTTCTCTGCGGCCGTCTCTTTGAGCTGCACCGTGTTGATCTTGATGCGGTACTTGGGGTCGCTGAAGGACGCGTTCAGGGTGAAGGTGTCGGTGGGCGCGATCTCGCGGCCCTTGGGGTGCTTGGTCAGGGGCCGCAGTTTGGCACAGGCGAGGGACTGGAGGGTGCGGTTTAGCTCTGCGGGGGCTGGGGGTTGTTAGTGAGCAACGGTTTGGGATGGGATGGGTAGTGGACTCACGGAGACCGGTCGCTTGCTTCAGGTAGTTGTAGTCAATGTGCTCGGCCGCTGGTCTGCCGTTGAAGAGCAGGAGCACGATGGCTTGGAACGAGGAGACGACGAGTTCCTTGTTGCCTTTGGGGAAGTTGGCTTTGAGTTGGCAGTGGGCGAGGGCGTGCTTGAGTTCTAGCTTGCGGCCTGAGTGCTTCGACTTGTAGTGCGCTTCGAACTTGTCGATGGCGGACTTGATCTCCGGCGGGATGATGACGGGGACTGTGGGGTAGGTGGGCCATGAGGATGCGGAGAGGATGTTGACGTTTAGGTCGACGCTTTGCTTTTGACCGCGCTCTTCGCAGATCATCTTGTAGGATGCCAGCTCTTCGCGCGAGAGCTCGATGTCGCGGAACATCTGCTCGAGGTTTGCTGTGAAGCCCGCGCCACATTCTGTGTCGGTGTTAGCGAATCATGCAGTGAGCAATCCATCACGGCGCCTACCTGTCTTCAGCCTTGACAGCATACTCCTTTCAGCGTCCGCACTGGCACTCCTGCCCATCAACAGACGCCTAGCCAGGTCCTTCTTGTAGAACGCCTCGAACACAGCCTTGCCATGCACAAATCGGAACAAATCCAGTACTTGATCCAGCTGATTGTTGACTTCGGTGTCCTCATCATAGATTGCCTCCTCGTTGTCGTCCTCAGCCTCTGCGACATCCACCTTGGCCGATGCTCTCCGGCTGAGCTGCGCAGGAATAGCCTTCGCGCCACCTCGCAACAGCATATCGACGTACTTGGCAATCATCTCGCCAGTCTTGGAGTTGTCGGTACCCCAGCTTGCGCTCGTCTTCTTCGTCTTGTTCATGAACAATTCAAACGACTCGCGCAGACCATGGCCAAGCTCGTCATCGCGATGGAAAGACACTTTCCAGAAGGTGTCTAGCTGCCGCTTGAGCGTCAAGAGCTGAACGACCATGTTCTCCTGCTCCTTCTCGTTGAACACAATTGCCGTGCCCTCATCCTCGATCCACTTCGTGAAACCCCGTCGTAGCTTGTTTCCGAGTCTACGTCTCTCGAGGAGCGAGTACAAGAGCTCAAGATCCTCGACCGAGTTTGCTTCCAGCAGATCTGCAAACTCGTCTTGGTTGATCAGCCTCTCCTCCTTCCGCGAGATCAGGTGGTCCTCGAGCAAGGTAAGGAGGTCGCGCTTCGTCGTGTTCGGCAGCCGGTACGAGTCGGCCCTCTGCATCTCACGGTCCATGAGCGCTCTTGCGCTGCGCACGTACTCGGGCAACGACTTCTGCTCGCTTTCGACATCGGCCCACTTCAAGACGTATTCCTGACTGAGCTCAAGCAGCCGGGGCTCAAAGTGCTCTGTGTAGACGCTCATGTCGTGGAACATATCTACTGTCTTCTTGAACATGTCGCTGTCTAAATGCCCGCCCGTTCGATCGGCAGTAACGAGATGGCAGGCGCCGTCGATGATGCGCGGGTTGAGCTTTGCATGCTCGAAGATGATGGCGCGGAAGAGCCCGACCGAGAGGTCGCGCAGAGACTCGTGGCGAGGAAGCAAGTACGAACGATCGAGGTAGCAGAAGATCCAGTCGAGGTACTGGACCTGGTCATGCCATGTGCTCCAGGCCTGCAGCGTGGCACGGAGCACGTCGACGTCGGTCCGGCCCAGACTCTCCTTGACCCTAGCCTTCAGCGCGCCGCTCACGTACTCCTTGCACTTCTTGACGAGCCTGTCCTTGACGTCGCGCGCCATGTTCTGTCGGCAGAGGTTCTCGACGCCGCGGTACAGCTCCTCGAGGCTGAAGTCGATCTCGGCCTGCTTGAAGACGGTGTTCAGCGCGGCCTCGATCTTCTGCCATGTCTGGTCGAGAAAGTCCCTGGGATCGACTTTGCGGACGGGGCGGAAGTTCTTGACCATTAATCGCTTGGGTGCGGCGTTGACGCCCATGCTCGGTGCTGTCTTGCGCATAACGCCGTTGCGAGGCTTCGCGGGGCTGTTGTCCGGGCTCGACGTCATGTCCACGACCTCTTTGCCGTTCGGCACGCTCGCCCGCTTGCTGGGGAAGCTGTACATGTCGGCGGTGCTCATGATGCTTGGTGTGGCGGCTTCGCGGGGGGAGCTCTCGCGGCGGGTGCGCTTGTTCGTGGGCGAGAGGGCAGCCGTGGCGGCCGAGTTGGGCTTCTGCTGGGCGGTGAAGGACAGCTTCTGCTGGGTGGACACAGAGTGCTTCCGTTTCAGCGTGCTAGAGTCGGCGGAGGACATTGAACAGGCCGTCGAGAGTGCGGAGCGGTCGACGGCTGCACGTCGCTGGAGCTCGGCTGCTAGGATGACGCGCCGCTAGTGCTGCAGCTGCATAGTCGTGATGATGTCGGTAGCAACAAGATATGTCCAGGACTGCAGTATGGATGTTGTTAAATCGCCTCGAGTACGCCTCTAGGTTGAGAGACCACTGCAGACACACATATCGCCCTCGTGGCGACGCTCCCCTGATGCTGTGCTGTGTAACGTGCATGACTTCTGCGATGCTGTGCACACCGGAGATACCGGCAATAAGCTGCCTCCACCGACAGGCTGTCATGAATACACAGTCAACAGGCTGTCATGAATACACAGCCAACAGGCTGACGTGAATACACAGTCAACAGGCTGTCATGAATACACAGTCAACAGGCTGACATTCAAATCTAGAGTGTACAAGCAGACGAAGTAGAGTCTCGCCCCTTTGTGGTATCTTAACGCCAAGCACCATGCAATCTATGCACCAACAGTTACAATCATACACGGCGAGCGCCGCTAGAACAGACTCCACCCACCGCCCTGCTTCTTCATCCTCTCCCTCTCCTCCCTCCTGCTCACCGCCCTCTTCTCTCGCGCTTCAAGCTGCCTCAGCCCCTCCATCTCTTTGAGTACATGCTCAAGCAAGTCCTTTCTTCTCACCACATCCAAATGCCTCTTGATCTTTGGGTCTTCGCGCGCAAAACGATCAATCTCATCCTGGCTCAGTCCGCGTCCTAGTCTCGCGTCGAGCTCGCGGGGGAGCTGGTAGTAGAATTTGGACAGGAGCTCGGCGTCGAGGAATAAATCGGCCGTGGTGGTGAGTTTGTCTGCAACAGCGTCGAGGAACACTTCGGGACAGTGGTATTTGTTCTTGCGGCTGGCGCATTGTTTCGATTTCACGGCGAGGATGCGCAGTTTGATTATGTCGACGCGGTCGCGGAGGAAGACTGCCTCCCTTCCTGTTGTATCCTTAGTTTCAACTTCGTAGTAGGAGGACGGGACATACCTTTACTCAATAGCGCCTGACTGAACCCTCCAGCGCCACCAACACCGTCACCCTCGAGCACCACTTGTCCGCCGCGCACGCGATCAATGAAAGACATGACGTCCTTGACCTTTTTGCGCCCACCCATCAACTCCTCAAGCCGCTTGCTCGCCGCCTCTGCGACCTTGAGCTCCTCCTTCAGGACAGCGGTGACGTTCTCGCGGCCCTTGGCCCACTCGCTGTCTTCGAGGTCGATGCGGTACTTGTATGGCTTTATGCAGATCTCGAGCTCATCGGAGATGTCATAACTCAGGTCCTTGAGGATAGCCGTCGACGCCTCGGTGATGGCCTGGCGCGCGAAGGGGTGCGCAGAGAAGCGTGAGTTGGCGATGAGAAACTCAATGTTCCGTTGAAGTGCACTCGCAACGACGCTGGTTGCCAGACGGCCGACACCCAGCTTTGTGAGTGCGGCGCTGGAGCTGTCGAGCTTGATCTTCCAGATCGAGTCTTCACCCTCGGGGTCGGCTTTCGCGAGGCTGCTGAGCGGATCGGTTTCCGGGAAGGGTGGGCTGAGGTCGTCGAAGGGGCGGTTCCAGTAGCGCTGGGCGAGGAGGTTGAGGACTTGCTGGTCGAGTTCGTGTTTGAGGAGCTCGCGGACCTCGCGGCGGCCAAAGGACTCTGTGAAGCCACGGAAGGAGTGCTTGAAGCTGTCGAGAGATTCTGCGAGGTACGACTCTGCGCTCAGTGGACGCTCGTTGTACTGTACCTTGAACTCGTATGTGGCTTCAGCTAGCTCGCGTTGAATTGCTTCGCTTGTTGTTTTCAGGCTGGCTGCCATGGTCTGTTCGAGGACATGCATAAGCTTCTTCTTGAGGTTTCTGGTGCCAACTTCGACATGCTCCTCGGGCGCGAATTCGACATGTGAGCTGAAGTACGCGCTTTCGTTCTTGGCAATGGCGTTTTGAATGTTGCCGCTCCCACGGTGGAACAGCTTGCCGCCTCCTGCACCGGCTGGGACGCGGCATACAACGCCCACATAGCCTAGGCGCAGGGCGTACTTCTTATCGTTCAGTAAGCTCACAGCGCGCTCAGGCTCGACAAGATCCATCTTCGTGATGACTCCAATGGTTCGCTCACCGCGAGGATCAACCTTTCTCGATGCTCGCAGCGCGGTGCTGTTGGCCAGATCCACGTCTGCTGCTGAGATTGCGAGAATGACATTGGGCGCACGAATGTACTTCTCGCACAGCTGGCTAATGCGCTCCTTCAGCTCTGGGGGCTGGTCTCGTCCTACAACTTGGATGTACCCAGGCAGATCAATCAGCGAAAGGTCTGGTACGTTCGGCGAGTGGATGCGCAGCTGGATGGGGTCGTCAGAAACACAATCGGACGCCGGTACGGCCAGGTTCAGATCCGTCAACGTCCTCTGGATCTGGCTGAAGTCGGTGAGCTTCCCAAGCCCCAATGCGGGGAACTCTCCGTACTCGGCGTGGGCATCGGGTGTGTTGACGAGGGTGAGTTCGATCGGGCGGCGCGTGACCATGTTGTGGCCCTTGGGGAGGAACTCGTGCCCGACAATGGCTTCCAGCACGGAGCTCTTGCCGGAGGACTGCGATCCAATGACGACGATGGAGGGCAGCGTCAGCGAGTCGGACTGGCCGACGGTCTGCAGCAGGCCGCGGATCTCGATCATCTTCTTGGTGAGCATCATCATCTGCTCGTCGCGAGCAATCTTCTCGGCGTCCTGCTTGTCGTCATCGTCGTCCTGGCCGTATCCGAAAGCGGCTGCTGTCGACGCACCCGCCGCTGCAGCCCCGGCACCGCTCTGCTTGGGCTCCTCGGGCCCTTGTCCGCCGCCATTGCCGCCGCCAGCGCCGCCAGCCGTGTCGACGGCCAGCAGCTTCTGCACCCATTCGGGGTAGTCGGCCTTCTCGAGGCTGTCCTTTGTGCTGCGCCAGCCCTGGTCGATCTGCGCGAAGAAGCCGTTGGCGGAATCGAGCGCGCCGCCCGCGACGCTGCCAACGCCATCCCTTGCGCGGCCGAAGAGGTCGATGGCGAAGCTCCCAGCCTCTGTGGCGCGTTAGCTGTCTCCCTGGGGGACTTGTGGACGAGACGGTTGCACGTACGGCCGGCCTGGTACTGGATATAGGAGACGCCCGCAATGACTGCGCCGCCCGCTGCTGCGCCGGCGGTCGCAAGCTTGGTAACGAGCTTCGGGACTACTCGTGCGAATGAGATGGACCGCATGGCCGGGAGGTTGTGCAGCGCATAGCTGCCGAGGGGCCACGGCCGTCGCTTGATCAGGCGCAGGCCGGCTTCGTTGCGCAGCAGACCGCCGGCGGGCAGCGAGTGCGTCGTGTACCGGCGTGGCGTGTGCAGGGCGGCACGGCGCGCAAGCGTTGCGAGACGCGCAGTGACGAGCCTGCCGCTCATGGTGACGACGAGTGTGGGTGTGGTATGCGTGGATGTGTGCAGGTCATGGGACTCGAGTTGGCTGTCGCGCAGCGTCGCGCAGCGTTGGCCGTGGTTGCTTGTGATGCCTGGCGGGTCGGCGAATCCATCTGCGGTCGGGCACTCGTTCGTCACTGGCTCGGCGCCCCACGTGGCATTCAGCCTTGCACGACTGACATGACAGGGGAAGACTGGCTGGTGCAGCACCAAAAAAAGCCACATGCGGCTGATGCCGTGGCTATGGCTGTGGCTATCGTCGTCTACTTCAGACACAGCAGCGCCCGCTCGCCGAATGCATGCACTACTGACCCCTCCTCCCTGACCATGTCTCGCAGCCAGCCCCGCGAACCCTCTACCTCCGTGCTCGCAAACTTGACCAGCACAAAGTCGCGCACGTGTGCAGCACTCCACACAGCACGATCCCTGGTCTCTCTTGCCTGCCTGGCTGCGCGCCACTGCTCCTTGCTGCTCAGCTTCTCTTGCACTGCATCGCCCCAGTTTCTGCCCCCGATTCTCGGTAGTGCTTCAAACTCCTCCAAGAAGAATTTTGCCAGCGACGCAAACGCGGGCCCCCTGATAATGAGCGTGCCGAAGACAGAGAACCCATCCATGCGAGAAGACAAATGCACATCTGTCCGTCCATGCTTGTCCAAGATCAAGTTGTCTCGCAACAATAACCTCGTCTTCCCCGACGCCTCCGTCGCCCATACCTCATTCCGACTCTGGTACTCGTACATGTCCCAATCTTCGCCTCTGGCTGAGCGGCCGCTTGTGACCCAGTCGCACACGCATAGGCTGCCCTTGCCTTGCTCCAGGTGATAGAGCTGCGACTGCGAAAACGCTGTGCGTGCAAATGGCTGCACAGGGTCCGGCAGGTACAGCAACGCAGCGCCGTGCTTCAAGTGGACCTTCATGTGCTGGTGAGAGACTATTTGCGGATCGAGCGTCTTAAAGATCTTGGTGGATCCTTGGGTGAGAAGCAGGAGCCGCGTTTGATGGTCCAGACGCACAACCAGGTCTATGCTGTCTCCAGCGACGATGCCGCCTCCATATGTCAGGAGGTACACCGTGTGAACGAGACGTGGCGTGTCTGCCTCTGCGACAAAGTCCGGTGGAGGAAGAGGCTCCGGAGCGATCAATTTCAACGGATACTGGTAAGATACAGTCTTGAGTACTGGTGTGCTCGGCGGCAGAATCTCGATAATGATGGTGCCATGGCCGGGCTTCGACGCGGATTTGGCAAAAGGAGAGGTAAAGGACATGGCGGGGCTTTATTTTCTGCTATGATCGAGCATGGTTGAGCTGAAAGCAAGCGCGTGCTATGTCAACACGATGACCCTCCGTAGCGGGCGACGACAATGTCAAGAACGAGCTAACATGATGCGAATCGAGTGGGTCTGCACGTCGAGCCCAAGTAAAGGACAGCCGCGCTTGTCTTATCGATGGTTGCGATAGGTACCTGATTAATGCCAAGCGAACCACAACTTTTTCCAAAAGTTAATTGCCCCTCCTGTTGCCCGCCGTTTGTCCTTCGCTTCCGTATCCACCTTTGTGCAGCCAGCCAGCGCCAAAATTACTGCTTCGAGTTTTTCCATAACGACGCCTCCCAGAATCGAACTCGCGAACCTTGTCCATGTCACCCCAATCGCGGTAGTTGAGTGTTCGGCCTGCAATGGCGAAAGGCGTGGATGAGCTTGTCAATCACGTGCTCTCTGAGATTGCCCTAACCGGTGTGCAAGGTAAGCATGACGCGCCTTTCTGTTTTGCTTCTGGGTCGAACTTTGTCCAAGTCAGACTAGTTTGCTTGCTCTTCGCGCAACACCTCCTCTGCAGCCGCCCGCGTGTGGTTGTTGTGCTTGAGTAACACCAGACCCCGCTATCGCCTCATTCGGTGTTCGAGTCTCATCCCGAGCACTATTCGGTCATGCATAAGGCCACCCAACTGACCGACCACAGGAGCTGGCAGTGCCGACTTCAAGCGTTTCATACAGTCCTTTTACGAGAAGCAGCAAAGTGAAGATGGATCGTGCTCGCGTCTTCGACCAGAGCAGCTGGGATCCACGTTGCATGAGAGGATTTGGCGCTGGGTGACCGACCATGCAGATATTCGCATCATGCACCATGGGGTTACACGGCAATATACTCTCACCGAATTCGAAGCAGCAGAGAAGCCAGGATCGACGCCGAACAACACTGCGTCTGCAGCTGCGCCTACAGATTCTACCAACGCAGTGAAAGAGACACAAGACCCCGCAAAATCTCTCCTAGCATTGCGGGACTCCATGCGCCAGCGTCTTATCAAAGAAGGGCTCACCCCCCAGACCGCTGCCACAAAGAAGCCCTTAGGATTACAGAGCTCTTCGTCATCTCAAGATCCCGCAATCGAAGGGCCACCCAATGTCAGCTTGTCGCAACAGGCCGTTCGTGCACCTCGTGTCCTTCCAAGTCTGTCAAACGATGGCGATACAGTCTTCGACGATCCTCCAGCCGACACTCCCGCGCCTCGTCTCTTCGCGAGTCAAAATCGTATCTGGCAGGCATTGACTGGTCATGGCATCGATCTCAAGAAGGTTCCCACCATGGAGTTCATTTTGCTCTCTCTGATTGCTTCGCACGGAACAGCTGGAGTCACACAGCCCGACTTGACGGCCATGAGCGGGCAAGATAAGCGCTCAGTGCCCCACAGGACCGATGAGCTTTGTCGCAAGGGCTACATCGAGAAGCGCCCTGTTCAATCTGGCAAGCTGCGTACTAGTCTCTGCGTCCACCAGAAGTTTGTTTCGGCGGACCATTTCTTAACTTCAGGTAAAGTCGAAGACGTCTTCCAATACAAGAAGTTCGTGTTGTCTGGTTTTGTGCACCTTCTCTACAACACGCTGAAGGATGCTGGTGTCGTGCCGACGAGAGACATCCGAAAGCGATTGGTAGGAGCTCGAACCGCCCGGCTATTGTGCAGCCGCTAACAAGAAGCAGAATGTACCGATGACCACTTGGAATAAGCGAGCCGTGCAGGGCGCTCTCATCCGCCTTGATCAAACCGGGATGGTGAAGCGCTTCAGAGCACGTAGGAAAGACGCCGAAGACAACTGGCTCACATGCATCGAGGTGTTGCGCGAACCTCGACCAGAAGACCACGAAAACCTGAAGTTCCGACGCCAGGTCACTCTCGAAGAGGATGCCGAGGAGCAGTCAGACGAGGACGTTGACGGTGATACGTTGATGCGGGACCTGGAGGTTGACATACTCAACAATGACTCGCAAGATGTCGACGGTGTCAAGGAAGACGCCGGTCGCATTCCGCCCCAGTGGATACCCGAACGCCTGTTGTCTAACACGCTATATGAGGTTATAGGCATGGGCGGCGCAGAAGGATGGGATGCTGTAGTCGTGCGCGACCGAATTGTGGGCAAGTTTTGGCGGCGACCGATGGAGTCGTATCTCACTCGATTGACGGATGATTGGGAGGCGACTCAGCCAGCTCATCTCCGACACCTTGCAATTATTCGAGACACACGCAACACACAGGAGAAGAAGTTTGTACATTACGTGTATCGTACATACGGCAACTTCCAGGAGGCTGTGGACGCAGGCGAAGTCATTTGGGCCGGAGTTAGTAAGCCTGCGCCAAAACAATCGTCAGCAGCCAAGGGCGGCCGACCGAAGAAGGATGCACCTGGCGCACAGGTTGATGCTTGGGGATTTCGCGCTCTCAGCTCAAAAGATTTTGTTGACAAAGATGGTTCAGCATCACTTTCACAATGTCGCAGAGCCATCGTCCTACCAAGGAAGTATGGGCCACGATGGGATAATCTGCTTGCTGATGACATTGGGTATGAGAAGGCTGAGACACCCATGTCGGAGAAGACCATGCGGAGGAATAAGCCAAAAGCTACATCCAAAGACCTGTTATCATCTCAAACACCAAGGTCTGAGAATCCGGTAACTCCAAGTCAACGCAGCATACTCAGCGATGCGGCTACCGACGGCGACGACGCGACGCCCGTGGCTGCAGCCAAAATTCTGGGTCTCCCGAAGTTGAAGCACGAGACAGGGCTACTCACCATAGACCAGAGGATAGCCCTGGGACTGAAGCCGAAAGGCCGCCTCAGCAAGTTTGTTGAGGATCAGATTCGAGAGCATCGCAAGCAGACAGGAGAGCTGATGTCGATTCCAGAGTCGATTGTACTGGAAAGACCATCAAGCGCGAATACAACACCCGTCCTCGCTAAGTCTGGACCGCTCATGACCAAGGAAGAGCGGATCGCTGCAGGGCTGCCAGCCCGTGGGCGTCTGGGTCAGAAGATCGAAGACCAAATCCGCCAGCAACGTGGACTCCCAACGATTGGATCTAAGGTCAAAAAGCCGCGAAAGAGTCGGCCAGCCAACGAACCAGCACTGCTGAGCAAAGATCAGAGAATCAAGCTCGGTATCATACCCCATGGGCGTTTACCGCAGTCGCTTATGGAAGGGCTGCGTGAGGAGCGCGACTTCGAGATTCCTTTCGAGCAGTCCAAAGTCATCCCAGCGTATCTTGATGCCGTGAAGGAGAAGCTACCCAAAGCACAGCTGACTAGAGCAATCGATGGGGTCAGGGTACAGACGATGCGGGAAAAGGATCCAAACTATGATCCGACTCGAGGATTGGACAACTCTGATGACGACACCCCTGTTCTCAATGACCCTGACGAGTCAGTAGTGATAGCCTCGAGAACCAGCACGCCAGCCGTTGAGAAGCGAAAGGCTGATGATGATACTTCCGTTTCGCAACCCCCCAAGCGACTACGAACTGAGCGAGACGATTCCGCGGAAGAGTCCGGCGCGGTAGTACCGACACCACCACCAACAACGTCCCCTGCGATCACTGAGCCAATTTTTGAACCGCAAGAGCAGGACGATTCGAGTACAACCAATGTGGAGGAGGAGAGTACACTTGTCGCAACCAGTCTTCCACAACAAGACCGTCCAAAGATAGTCACGCCTCCTCGCGAGAGCTCTCCTCCCATCATCGATTTGGCCGCTGTCGATGAGAAGATTCATTCGATCAAAGATAAATACAGCAACCGATCTGTTCCTGGCGTCTATATCGATCCATTTGCGAAACGTAAGATTGGCCAAGGTAGACCGCGCAACGCTTACATTGCGACTTTTCGGCTGCAAGGGCTCACGGATCTGGACTGGTTCAGGAATGAGACAACGACTTCTACAAGCGAGAAGCAGGAACCATCACCACGCCGCCCGGTGGAATCGCCTGAAAAAGAGGTCGAGACAGAAGAGCAGCGTACAGACAACGATGAGCGTGACGCGACCATCGCCCCTTCAACATCTGCGGCGGGGGACAGCGTCGAGCCCGATGCAGCACTTGCCAATTCAGGCGCGGATGGTGTTACATTGTCTCAAAGCGATGTCCTGGATGCCGAACAGTCAGGAGATCAACACATGACTGACGAGACCCATGTTTCCCAGCATACGCCAGCTGGTGCCGAGCATATGAACCCCTCGGGACAGAGTCGGAAGGCAACTCAAGCAATACAACAGTATGCTCGTCCGGTTGCTGGCTGGAATGCAATCAACAAGCCGCTACAACCAGAGTCTGCATACCAAAGCCCTTATGCATCTGCTGATCCTACAGAGCCAATTCATGTCGATGAACCACAGCTCGAGGATGACACAGCGGAACAAGAGACGCAAGATGATGCAAACGATTCTCAGATCCAGGGCGTATGTGGTCCGATTAGGGAAGAAGACATGATGAGCCGGAGTGCCAGGAAGCTCGCAGCATACATGGGTACCAAGACGGGAGGCGGAAGTCAGAAGATGTTCCGTCACAAGGTCATTATGCAGATCATCGACCTTTGCGATGGTGTTTATCCCATGCATGGAGAAATTGGACGACCATTCACCACTCTTTGGAAGCAGCTATATCCCAACGTGGCTCCGCCAAATTCGAGCACCGTGCTGTCGAATCTGAGAGACATGATCGCTGATCCACGCAACAGGCTCAAGAAGTTCAGCTTCCTGATCAGGCTTCGACAGAGTGCCGGCTTGAAAAAGAAGGACATGGTGGTGTACGAACATCTCACCCCTACAAGCCCGCAGGTTACGAAACTCGCATACAAGATGGCCAACTACTCCAGCACGAAGGCACATCAGTACTATCCGGAAGAGATCCTTCACTTGGTATCTGATGAGTCATTCTACGTGCCGATGCCAGTCGCGCCGAAAGACGAGACCGTCAGCCTGGAGCGTCTTAATCCAAGTCTCAGGAGCAAGATTAAGGAGGCCAACCTCGAGCGACGGAGGCGGTACTACCACAAGCAGAAAAATGAAGAACTCGCGCGCGACGCTCAAAACGCAGGAGTGGAGGCACCTCTCAAACAGACCGCGAAGGTCGACGGACAGCCGCGGGCCAAGCGAGCGCGTCTTGCAAGTCTCAATGACAAGAACAAACGATATCGTCGTGCTCCGCTATCGACTGCGCCCTCGACAACTCTTGATCCAGAGCTTGGGGAGAGCATAACCGAAGAGATTGAACCAGCGGCAGATGAAGCTCAGCAGGGGCGATCCTTGACGTGGAGGGATCCTTGGGTGGGTCCTGCCGTGGGTCAGTCTACGCTATCGGACAACTCAGCTCCCACAGTTCCCTCGATTGGATATTACGTTTCGTCAATCACTGCGCCCATTGTCCGCTTCTATTCAACGAACGGAACCTTCTCTACGGAACTTGGCTTTGTTCGTGCGACCGACTTGCTTGGTATCCCACTTCCGACAAAGGCTACGGATGCTTCGATTGCGCCGTCGAAAAGCAGAAAACGAGTCAGGATCATCGAGCCTGCATCAAAGCCCAGCAAGAAAGTTCGTCTTGGTACGGGCAAGCCTGTTCCTGTTACTGAACCCAGTCTTGTCATTAGCTCCAGCGACGGGAGTGACGATCCCTACACCTCTGATTCGTCCTCAACTTCTTCTGATAGTGAAGACCATGTCCCTCTTATGCAACTCAGCAAGGCTCAGGCCAAGACCAAGGCAAGGGCGAAGGCTAAAGCCAAGGCCAAAGAAAAGGCGAATGCCAAACGAGGCAGCAAAAAGGACCCGCCTCCTACCCTACTCGAACGTCTCACTGGTCTTACTGGAGACCTTAACGAGCCTGTCTACCTTCCACCAAAGCCGAGGTCTCAATCGCAGAAGACATACCAGGCCTGGACCGAAAGAAAGAAGGCTGGCTTCGACAAACGGCAACGGGAGCGCAAGTATGCCGAAAGCCAGGACCCTGTTGACAAATTTAAGAAGCTGGTCTGCACTCTCGTCATTGCTTCATCGATGGCAGGAGTCGAAGGCAGCATTGACTGGAGTATCGTCGAGAAGGCACACGATGCCAAGGGCTTCGATCTCGCTAAAACAAAAGCTCTATGGCGCTGGATGCAAACAAACATGGCTACACAGATCGAAGATTTGACATCAGACTTCGAAACTCGCTTCCTGGAGGCATACGAGAACAACAGGATCGCAGCGATCGAAGATCCGACGAAATATGATTGGGCAAACCTGGTCAGGTGGGCTATGCACACTTGTGTGTACCCTGAACTCTCTTTGCCTGTGTACCGGGAGGCGCTTCAGCATTTCATCGTCGATTTGTCGAGCTACGAGGCTCTGGATCGACCCAAGTGGTATCGTGAGAGGGTTGCAGACAGAGTACGCACGCAGCTACAGCTGCAGTACCCCTTCACTGCGCCTCTGCACCAGTCTCACGCTCACGCGAAACGAAACAGCGTTGACGAAACCGAGCTTAAGGCGCGATCATGGATTCGGGCGAATACAGCTACGCCACAGGACCGCTACGACAGCAAGACAGCTCATGAGAAGCTTAGGGCGCTAGGTGATCCTGTGCTTGCAAAGGTTGTGGGCGAGTACGTCGACCGACAAATGCTGCGGATGCGCCAGCTAAAGCGCCTGTTGCCCGGCAGGAACTACACATTCACAGCACGACTTGCAAAGAAGTACGGGCGCACCTTCGAGCTCAGCGACTTCATGGCTGCTGTCAAGATCAAGAAGGATATGGACGCTGCTTTTGCGCAGGACGATCCTGAGAAGCGTATCTATTCTATCTCCCGCGCCGAACCAGATGGCGCCATCATGGCAGTCATGTCGTTGCTCAGCAACGGCAAAGTCAAGTTTGCTCCCCAGCTCCCGTCTGTCAACAACGAGTTTGGTGCTCCGTTGCCGCGATTGTCTGTATGGGGTTTCATGGAAGGCGATTATGTGCACCGTGGCATTGACAGGCAGCGTTTGTTCTGGGACATTCATGTGGTTCCTACTGAGACATACGACTATGGGAATCCACTGCAGCCGGCATCTGCGCCGCTTGGAGAATTGGCAACCAGTCTCGCAGCTTGGCCGCCGCTTCCAGTGCCACCGCTGCCTGGTAAACATGACTTCAATGCCCTACTGCCGATCTGGAGCAGCATGGATGGGCAGAAGGTCACCTGGCCCTGGTGGTACCGGATCCTGAATCTAGTGTTGCAACCTCTTATCTTCCAGCCCGGTGCAACGGTCGAAGACATCCACGCAAACTGTGATGAGTACACAACCGAGATATTCGAGATCCAGCTCGTCTTGCAGTGGCTGGAGTCGGTTAACGCAGTCAAAAAAGTCATCGGCGGTGGCTATATCACTCTGCCGTGCATTTGGGCTGTATTCGGCGATGTCCTGCACGATTTAGAGGACGACTGGCTCAACGCGCATGTCAAACGCAAATACAAGAAGCACGAGAAACAGCAATGGCGTGACAAGTATCACCTAAGGTATTCCACGTTGCTGGGGCGCGATGCGAGGCCGTCACCGAGCGATGACAATGAGTCTGACGCGCAAACCGATGACGAGCGCGAAGGAGCGATGACTGCGAGCACAAAGATCATGCGTCACCCGAAAGAGCAGTATGCAATTATGAGGGATCAAATCGCTGCTGCGGCGTCTAAACCTTCTGCTACCGATCGAGCTGCGGATACTTTGGTACAAGAGGCAGAGCATCGACCTGCGTCCGAGAGCAAGGCAAATGGAGCGCAGACCTCCGAGACCGCTGGCACTGCAGATGAAAATGTCCCCATGCAGGACCTAGATGGTACGGAAGAGATGGATGCCGAGGGTGAGATGGAAGTTTAATCGGGAGCAAATCATCACGATCCGTATTACGGTGTAAAGCACAATGATGTAGAGCATGCATGTGCTGTAGAAACAACGATGAAGATATGTGTAGTACGGAATGGTGTTCGCAAGGCCCTGCGAAGGACTATGTTGGTGCTATTCTGTTCTTGTACAATAGAGGTACGTCGAAACGTCAAGCCCTCATCCTCTGCTACTCTAGAGAAACAAAAAGATTAGAAGACATGATACAAAGTCTGATCAGCGATTGGATTTTTTCCAGATGTTCAGTGACGCCACTGTGGAGATTGCTGATCGGCAGTTAGTGAAGTTTTCATAGCTCTGCTCAGCCAATCAAGAATCTGTGATGGACTGTAGCCCTGTACAGTTGTATCTGGTTTAACGTAGCCTTTCAACAGTCCGAGGTGCTCGATGCGACAGCTCGAACACGCTTCCGCCATAAATCGTCCGCTCGTTCGCGCTGTGTGACCTCTGGGAACGTAGCAGAGAGCCAGCCAACAAAGACGTTCATTGGGTCGTTCCTCCGCGCATTGCCTGGCTGACCAATTCTGTGCAAAAATCATAAATAACCTACAGGTCGTGTGCAAAGATGGTGGAGCGGCAGGATCGCATTCTGAATATTTATGGCACAACGGATCTGCATGCATACGGATCTACATCGAACACAGCGATGCACCTGCGCCCCAAACAGAGTAACTAATCATATTCTGACCACCACATGCTATATCGACCCTAAAGCGAACCTACTGCCAATCAGCAGCCATGTCCATCTCCATCGCCGGCATCAGCAGTAAGTTGGCGTTGCGTATTGCCTTCAACCTCCTTCAACAACCTGGCATTCGACTGCGTGGCTCCTGTCGCGATATCAGCAAACTCCCATACACTCTTAGGACTCACCCGAATCTTCAATTGATTCAGACTGGTTCCTACGACACTGAAGCCTTGCGTTCACTTGTTCGCGGCTCCGACACCGTCATCTGTTGCTACTATGCTGATAATGAGACCATGATGTCTGGACAGAAGCTCCTTGTCGATCTGTGTGAAGCAGAAGGTGTGCACATATACATGGCAAGTGACTACACGGGTGATTACCGGAAACTAGAGTATAGAGAATCGAATCACGGGTAAAATATGTCCCAAATTCCTTTGGGATAGCCAACGCGAAACTCACGCCTGACTAAACAAGGGGGAAAGAAAGCAACGCCGTGCAATGTAAACCCCGGCTCCACTGTTGCCACCCTCTCAGCTGTAGTGTATGTATCAGTCTCCGAGAGGGGGTTAGATACCTTGCGATCATACCCATTCCCTCTTCAAGCTCGTTCGGCTCGTCACTGGGCTCATGCAGATCACGGGGAAGCCATCTTAACTTTTGAATACCCTAGTTACCTCCCCGAGGCCCAGTATCCCACACGCATACTGTCGACTCTACCGATGAGGTGTACGAGATATCGGAGGACACTTGTCGTGACGGCGGGTACTTCGAAGGCTCAATGGGTTCTTTGGTGATCGCATGCCGCTATTCCAGACTTATGATGATATAGCGCTTGAAGAAACGTCGCAACAGTCGTCTTGTTGTCAGAATACTGTTGACAGGAGAGTGTTGCGGTACTTTCGAGCCGATCAGAAGGTCAACCATGCGTTAGGACCGAGGACGACCTACAAATTGGAGTCGGCATCGTCGTTGGAGACAAGAAAGACGTGGAGATGCATAATATGCATCAGGTGAAAGCTGTTGCAATGACACAGGCGAGGAAGCTGCTGTTTTGGATGAAATATTTGTGGACGCACAGAAAGGCTTAGATAGGAGAAGGTATCGACAGGCGCTAGAATGCTGTGGCCGATGTTGGAGATCTGATAAACATATGCGTGATGCAGCATATGCACGACAATACCACGATGAGCGAAGGGTATGAGGATCGTAGTGGAATGTAGAAGATATAGGATGGTCAGGACTGGAAGGTAGAGAATCCTCATGTGCTGGCAAAATTTGGACGTGCTGGGTTCAGAGAAACAGTAAACAAACACAGTGCGGCATAGATGGAAGGTATCACAAAGCTGGGGACGAAGAGCACATCAGGAGGTACGTTCAATGTTTTACTGCAATACGCATGAAATGCTTCCGATAAGTGACTACCAGTCTTGTCGCACTGAAGGGTAGTCCGCGCTCACATTGGCTAAGTGGGCGTCAACCACCTAATACTTACGTAGAAGTAATTAGAGCAGAAGTAAAAAACAATAGAGGAAGGCATACCAATCAGAGATTTTCAGCGCTGTCAAGGAGATAAGAGCATCGTGTCTTTGAGCCAAACCACGTAGAGGATCGGCTAACATATTACTCTTAGCTTCTCCAGGCCTTGACAGCATGGGCGAATGAGTAGTCGTTATACTCAGTACCGCTCTAGATGCACTTCCGGGCATCTTACACCGTGCTTGAATGTACCCCGACACCACACACCATCCACGCTTACACCGACTTCCATGTAATCCTGCGTCCACCTCACCACCTCCCCTGTGCAAGCTTAATATCCCTGATTTGATTGAAAACCCTCATCAAACTACCCGCCAGCCTCCGCTTTAGCTCCTCCACAGCAGCATCGGGCTTCATCTCCTCCTTCTCCACGATCGCCATCCTGTCGCCCTCGAAAAAGCACCTCACAGCTCCAACTCCAGGCGCGTTGACAAGCAGACCCATGTAGCACTCTTTACCTTCGTATCCGATACCGATGAACACATCTTCTGTGCTCTGGATGCCGTTGGGACCCAGCTGGTTGTTCTTCCTCACGCGGATGAGGGTGCTGCAGATGTGGGCGACGAGGAACGCGACGTTGTCTGGGTGTGCGTTAGGAAGCAGTGGACGGATGAGAGTGATGAGACGGAGGCGGATGGAGGCGTCGTTGTAGCTGTATTGCTGGGTCGTTTGTATGTATCTAGATGTCAGCTGCGATGGTGCGAGCTGTGATGACGCGACCATGGCGATTGAGTACGTGAGGGGAGTGTATGGCCGTGTAGGTGGATTGGTAGCGGAGGTAGTGGCGGGCGTTGAGACTGACCGAGTTTTGTATGCGTGGATGATGGCTTGACGGCTAGGATGGGAATATTGTTCAGGGAAGAGAGGAGCGGCAGGTTTGCAATTAGACATGCTTGCAATTAGACATGCTTGCACTAGTAGATAAGTCGAGGTGATCGCAAATGATCGTACAATCGCGAGATGTGGCTTGAGAGTACTCAAAAATATGAAGTGAAAGTGAAGCAGGATTGCCCAAGACAGATAGACTGGAGAAGCAGTCGTGTGACTTGACGAAAGACAATCGCAGTGACGAAGGAAAGCCCACCTACTATACCTTTGGCTTACGGTTGTTGCTTCCTTCCGCATGGTGGAGTCTCCCTTCCATGTTGATGCTCTCCCCCCATTTTTTTCAGGAACACGCCTCGGTACCTTGCACCGGCATCAAGCACGGCCTCAACGAAGAGTACTGTAGCTTCGGTCGGGGTATCTGCGCATTCGCCTCATAGGGTGACCTTCCTGCCATTGTCTGCGGTTACACCGGCATAAGGTTTTGTTGTCAGTTGTGCCACAAGTGACGTTCAGTGAGTCTGTATCCAGCTTCTCGTCTGGCCCAGCAAGTCCTTGGAGTATCGTTGTGTGAGCGCGGATCGACAGTCTACCTATCGATGGTCAGTATACTCACTGTATGCGTTTACTCCCATCTCTTACGGCAGAGAAAGAGATACTCAACCACGGAGCGTGCTATCAGTTGCATGTTGAGAAGATCACCGATGCGGTGCTTATGCTGCAATTAGTCGGGCTTCACATAACGATCAATCCAGTTGCTGATCTTGGCAAGCTCTTTTTTTCGTCAGGGAAGGCGGGCGTCATTCGGCCGTTGGCGTCCTTGAGAGAATTCGGCTCGAGAGAAGACATAATCGTTTCTGGAGACCAGTCGCTGGCTGTGACTGATCAGCTGCTTAGCATGGTGAGCCAGATTCACAATGTCAGCGATGTGTCTGCTCAATCTTGATGGCATTCACAAGCTTTACTCGACGTGATCAAGCGGAAAATCCTGTCAGAACGGCACCGGGCTCGAAGAACCTTGACGATAATCCTGAGCTCGTGTTGATCAACGTGTTGGAGGCAAAAATCCAAGGACCGTATTTAGCGTGAATAGGTAGTTCCCTATCTATATATAGACAGCCAGATTCATCGTTGCATGTTACCTGAGGGCGTGAATAGCAGAAGTACTCAGTTGTCGCTGGATATTTTCACGTTTTCCAGCGCCTGTTGCTCACATATGAAAGTTGACACAGATGAAATACAAGTCATGGTGCTGAGGGCTCGAGCAGCCGGAAAGCGAGACCGGAGAAAATTGGGGCCTGCAGGGTTCGATTCGCGCGTGGCTCGTGCGCGCTCCCTTGTCGCCTGTCGCCTGTCGCTCCTGGTATCTGCGACTCCCTGACAACCATCTCTCTCCACAGCGATAGGACCGACCCACGCACCCCACGCGCTCCTTCCCTGCTGCGTTCCCTACGCGTACATTCACTATCAACACTCGCTTTTGCACGACTCTCACTGCGACCCACGAAGCGTCCCTTCACTGTCGCACCTCCCCGGCTCTCGCTGTTCCGTGCCGCAATACACAGCCTCGTCGCCAGAGAACATCGCACCCAAAGCGGCACCACACCTCCTACAACGCTCGACAATGGGGTTCGGCGATTTTACAACACTATGCGCAAAGGCGTCGATACCTCTGTGCGCCCTCGTTGGGCACCAAGAAATCAATGGCGGCGCTGGAATTCAGACGAAATGCTATGCACGAACGATTGAGATTGCGAACACTCTCATCTTCCAGGCGGCGAACGACTTCATGCACATCCTGGCCCTGATAATGACAGTGGTCATGATAATACATGTCCGTTCCAAGTTCACTGCTGTTGGTATGTTGCGCCACTCAACCATGTTTTATAGAACATGCGAAAGTACTAACATGCACGTGCAGGTCGTAAAGAGATCACCTCGTTCTTCTACATCTACTTCCTCCTCACCATTGTTTCGCTCATACTCGATGCCGGCGTCGCTGCACCCGGCTCTGCTGCGTACCCATACTTCGCCGCCGCCCAGAATGGGCTTGTCTCTGCGCTCTGCACCAGCCTGCTGATCAACGGATTCGTCGGTTTCCAGCTGTACGAGGATGGGACAACTCTGTCAGTTTGGTTGCTTCGACTGACCTCCCTCGGCATGTTCATTATTGGCGGCGCCATTTCCCTACTCACCTTCAAGAACTGGGCCGGTCTGGATGCTAAGAACCCCATCGGCGTCTTCGTTGTCACCTACCTTGTCAACGCCATCTTCCTCTTCATCTACCTCGTCAGCCAGATCATCCTGGTCATGGGCACGTTGGAGGACCGCTGGCCGCTGGGCGACATCATCTTCGGCGTCTTCTTCTTTGTCATTGGACAGGTCATCTTGTACGTCTTTGGCGACGTTATCTGCGACGGTATCCAGCACTACCTCGACGGCCTGTTCTTTGCAACTATCTGCAACCTGCTTGCAGTCATGATGGTCTACAAGGTTTGTGATCCCCACACTACCTAAAGCGTTTACCCACTAACGTGTCCAAAAAATAGTACTGGGACTCCATCACTCGCGAAGATCTCGAGTTCTCGGTTGGTGTCAAGCAGCACAACTGGGAAGTCAAGGAGCTCTTGCCAGAGGAGGACAAGCGTGGCACCGTCTACCAGGAGTCAGAGTACGCATCGTCGGTGTACCAGCAACCGTACCCGCGACACTCGCAATACTCTAATCTAGACCGTCACTAAGCGGTAATGACCGTTTCTGTCGCATTTACCTTTCAAACAAGCTCCCTTTCTTGTATAAACGACTCATCAGCATGACATGGCGTTGGCGGCGCATTTGAGCCCAAGTATTACACTCGTAATTTTGTAGCAAGAGGAGGATCTTTGGACAAGATCGTCCAGTCTAGGAGATACTGGCTCAAGAAGGAGCAACTGATACACCTGGCGCCCGAAGCGTGTATCGTGGAGTATTACGACCATCTTGACGACTACCATAGCCTTACATAGTATAGTATTCAGATCGCTGCGGTGACGCAGCTTCCACATCTCTTGTGCACACTCGCCTCGAATGCGGACCAAAGCTTCTCAAACAAACGGTCAAGTGCCGCAGATGCAATCTTCTATGACGCTTTATTGTGGAAGTCTTGGCATCAGCCTTGCACTTTGTGTGCCTCGAGACGGGCGCTCGCTCTTCCTCGTCAAACAAACCAGCATTGGCGAGCTAAACCATGCCTGCCAACCCACGGGCCCACTCCTTCGACAGTGTCCGAGCAGAAATCGCGGAGGCCACAGGTACACATGTCTCTCTCTCTTGCCAAGCTTACAGCGCGTCGCTGGATCGGACCCGGCGCCGGAGCGAGCCTCGAGCCCAAGCTCCAAACCAAAGAACCGGCATCAGCCACCGGAACTTCCGCATCAGGTAACGCCGGCGCAAACACACAGCAACGCGCTCACATCTTCCGCGCGCCTTGTCCTCATGCAGTACTCCTGAGCCCAGTAAAGAGCCTCATGTCGTCGGCTTACCTTTTGACGTCGTGACGGGCATGTTTTACGCGTGCTAAGCAAGACCGGGCGACCTGCTCAATGGCGCGTGGCTGATGGCGCGCCGGAGCTCGATGAGGGGTGACAAGCGGGGTTCGCGAGCTGGGTAAATCTGCGCGGGATATATAGACACGGCCTTTCAGCCGCGAATGCTAGGTCTGATATTCCTTGCGGGCTTTCGATCTTCTGATACCTCGTGCTGGATTTGTTGTAGAATCGATCGAGGAGTTGGTGTACCTAGTGAGTCAATCCAGCTCTGTACATGTTGCGGTTGCAGGCGAACATTAGCAAGCAGGTTACTGACGGCTCTAAGGCACCACACGTGACATCGGATTGTATCGTTGCAAAGCCAGAGCCCAGCATTGAACGGAACAGATATTGGAATTAATCGGAAGCAATCAATTCTCCCTCCATCTCTTACTGCAGCCATGTCGAGGAAGCACTTCTTTCCCAACCCTGAGGGCGTGGTCGTCCACATGCTCCACTCCCTCGTCAAACGCAATTCCTTCATGGGCCTGGACGTGACAAATCGCGTCGTCTACAACACCGCACATCCTCCGGACCAGGTTACCATCATTTCCGGAGGTGGTTCCGGTCACGAGCCCGCTTGGTCTGGCTTCGTTGGCGATGGTATGCTGTCTGCCGCTGTCTGCGGCGACATCTTTGCATCGCCGAGCACCAAGCAGATTATGGCGGGTATCAGGAACGTTCCCTCGAGCGAGGGGGTTATTCTATGTATCACGAACTACACTGGCGATATGCTGCACTTCGGCCTAGCAAGGGAGAAGGGTCAGGCGTTGGGGTACAAGGTTGATGTCATTTGTATGGCTGAGGATGCGGCTCTGGGGCGAGAGAAGAGCGGAAAGGTTGGGAGAAGAGGACTGGCGGGTAATCTGCTCGGTGAGTGGTCAAATTACGCACAACTCTATGTTTGCTGATGATTTCAGTCATCAAGTTGTCTGGTGCGGCAAGTCAAAAGGGGTGGGGCTTCCAGCGAGTACGAAAGATTGGTGAGCTGGGCAACGGACAGTTGGTGACCATCGGTGCAAGTCTGGACCACTGCCACGTGCCCGGCCGAGAAGCGTTTGAATCGGTCCCAGATGATTCATATGTTGTTGGTATGGGTATTCACAACGAGCCGGTACGATACTTCAGCAAAAACACAGCGATGCGGTGACTAACTGATTCAGGGCCTCCGAACAGTATCTCCTATGCCTGCACCGGAAGACATCATCAAGGAGATGCTGACGTACCTCCTCGATCCCAAAGATACCGACCGCGCTTTCGTACCTTTCTCGCCGTCTGACTCGATCGTCATGCTCGTCAACAATTTCGGTGGACTGTCAAACCTCGAGTTCGACGCTATGGTCAACATTGCCCTGCAAGTGCTCGAAAAAGACTACAACCTCAAGCCCGTCCGGATCTACGCCGGCGTTCTCGAGACCTCCCTTAACGGCCAAGGCTTCTCTATCACCCTCGGCAACATGTCGGGCATGGCCAAGGGCATGGAGTTGAGCGATGAAGAGGTCATCGAGCTCCTCGATGCACCCACCAATGCCCCGGCATGGCCCAAGAACGGCTACCGTCCCACAAACTACAGCAAAGAAACAGAGGAACTTCGCAACAAGGCCAACGCCGCATACGAGAGTCAAAGCGGCCGTGACAAGGGCCCTGAAACACCTGCCTCTCTCATCCCAGCGCTTCGGAAAGCATGTAATGATGCGCTCGCCGCAGAACCCAAGATCACACAATATGACTTGCAAATGGGCGACGGCGACTGCGGTGAGGCTGTAGCCGGTGTATGCAAGAATATCCTTGCAAACCTCTCCTCTATCGAAAAGGACCCTCCCGCCGTGCTCGCTCTCCTTGAAAGCGTAGGCGAGAACGTCGAAGACGTCGGCGGCTCCCTCGGCGCCATCCTCTCCATCCTCGTCACAGCCTTCACCAATGCACTCTCGACCGCAACACTGCAATCCAACGCGCCTCTCTCCATAGAGACAGTGTCTAAGGCAGCATCGGTGGCGCTGGAGAATCTGAAGAACTACACTAGTGCAAGAGAGGGCGATAGGACCGTGATGGACGTGCTGATTCCGTTCATCGAGACGCTGGCGAAGACAAAAGATCTGGCGAAGAGTGTCGAGGTTGCGCAGCAGAAGGCTCAGGATACTGCGACGATGAAAGCGAAGTTCGGCCGCGCAACTTATATCGGTGATGGGATGGGCGAGGATAGGAGCAAGATCCCGGATCCGGGGGCGTACGCAGCAGGTGTATGGCTGAAGGGATTGGCGGAGGGTTTCAAGGGTGCCTAAGGAGAGTGTCTATGGAGAAGAAGATACGTAATTACACATTTAAGTTTATTGAAGTAACGTTAAGAATTGTGCCTGTGCAAGCAAAGCATATGTGCGCGTGTAATGGCCATCGCTTGTGGGATTCCCATGCGCCTGTGTCCAATTCAGCGTGTGACAGCTCGACAAGCAGAACCATCTACATATACTCGCGCATCCCCACAGGATACCATCACTAACTGAACCCCACAAAAACATGAGCAATACACAGCCCTCCAGATCTACCGACCCTGCGCCCTTGTTACTAGCCATGCACCTCCGCCACCTCGTAACCGACGCAGATAAGAACCTCGCCGAAGACACAATCCAAACCTGGATCCGTAAGCCCTCATTCCAATTCCGATTCCCATCGCACCACCACTCATAGAGCATCGCAGAGAACGCCTCCGTCCTCATCCGAGACGCAGAGTAGCGCGCCTTGCGCCGCATGACCGCCGCCCTTCAGTGGCTGAAGATGAAGCTCCGCACTCCGATCGTTGATAACTTGATATTCCTGGGCGATTATACGCTGTTCTACGAGTGGCCGGGGAGTGGCATGGAGCCCATTGTTCGTGCGGATCAGGTCCAGTATGGGTTCTGGGGGCTGAGGAGTGCGGTTGCGAGGGCGGCTACGCGGATCATCGCGGCGAATAAGGCTACAGGTTTGCTGATGTTGGGATATGGCTCTAGGGTTAGGTTTGTGGGATTGCAGTTGGTTTGGTGGGAGATGTGTGGTTTTGGGTTGAGGTTTGCTGTGTCGCGACTCGCGCGTGTGCATGTCATCACAATCAATCGTTCTCCATTTTAGCACTACTCTCTATAACGCGCTACTTTACCCATATGATCACGCAGATTACCGGGGCATAAGATATGATGAATTAAGCGTCAAGTTGGCCCATGCGTCCCTCTCTCTGGTGGTTCCTCAGCCACGTAGCAAACTCCTCAACATCCTCCCTTAGGGTTCGAAACATCTTCTGATCACTCCTAAGAAGCGTACGTGGCGTAGACCTCCAGTTTAGCGCCCCCATAGGGAGCGTTGGTATCCTCCTCCCAGTACCACACTCCGTACTTGTCGTCAATTCTCCACAGGTACACATTCTGTTGCGGTATCAAGTGCAAATGTGAAATAAGTATATTCTGTTGTTCTTTGCTGTTGTTCTGCTTGTGTCTGGCCTTTCGAAGGCTGGCTGCGGGGTCTGTTTTGCATGACGTGTTTGTGATGCAGCTGAGATAAGAGGTGCTCAACAACATGAGGAAGCAGCACCAGACCACCGCCAACAGCACGTGATCTGCTTCTCCTCACAACCGTTACACATTCTCAGGGCTCTTACGCAGCATGCCGAACCTGCTCTCTTCTTGGTTTATGACGATGGTGATGATGTCATCTGTGCGGTCTATCAGTGTGGTTGATGCGGAGTGAGATGAAGGGCGTACGGAGGAAGGCGTTCATTTCCGCCTCTGAAAGTTCGGGGTCAGCTTTCTTTGCCATTTCTTTCAAAACGACTCACAGATCGTTGCTGGTCCCGGGCTCAGCCATAGTTTAATCTGGTCTGTCAGCCATAGCTGCGATTTTGTTGCTGCGTAGAGGTTTACAGTGTCTCAGTCTTTATATACCCCGTACTCTTGGTAAACTCATAAGGTAAAGAGACATGCGCACCTGGCATGGCCCTTTGATAGACTCATTGATATCTCGTGCTTACATTATGGTAGCAAGCAGAATCTGCTCAAGACCAGTTATCTCCTCAAATGCAGCGCCTTCTCGAGGCACAGAATGACAGACACACAATTAACCTCACCAACTGAAGACAATATTGAAAGTCTGATAGAGCACCTGCGAGACTTGGGCGGGCGGGCAGACCGGTTTTTAGATCCCTTCGAAGCGTAGACCTTTGTTGGTCAGACATCTCCTTTTCTTGCTCCCTTCCTAGGCTGATAGTTACCACAGACGACACCATCACCATAATCCAGTTGCTCGACAAGGGCGGACACTACCCGTATCTCCTGGACAAATGCTACCTGTTTCTCGAAAGGCTGAGCATTGAAGTCACATACGGACTCTATGTGCTGATATACCATCATGGGAGTGGTGCTGACGAGGACCAGTTTGGAGCGCTGAGAGCGAAGACGTCCTTCTATGCTAAGTGGATTAGGGACAATCAGTCGGATGAGCTCGCGGCGAGGCGACTGCAAGGTAGTTCAGGCCCAGAACAGTCGTGAGGAAAGTATCGTACTTGATTCACTAAATCTTGATGGTGATACATCGGTTTTCCAGCTCAAGGATGGAATGTTGAGCGATCAAAGGAACGTTAGTTGGTCGATCTTGCGTTAATGAGGCTAGTCATGCTACCTTACCCTCGATGGTCTCGTCCGTTCCTCAATTGGCGGAGGGCCAACGTTTGCTGTTCAAGATGCTGTGTACCACAACTTGAGGGTATGATACAGCTGGTATTGACCGGGGTCAACGAGCCGTCCTATATGCGAACTGGCGGTATGGGGGCGATCATGATCGGTGCGCAAACCCCCGAGACTCGACTTGACAAACGCATAGTTTTCCACCGAGAAGAACGTATCTCTGGACGAATTCGGTGTAAGGGTGGTGGCATGTCGCACCAGCAATCGAAAGTTAATCGCACCCGCCAATCCCACGTTAGGAGGGGTTTCTGGGAAGGTGTGGGTCATTGACAATCAGAGGCTGAACATAGCAACGACCATGAGCCTACTGTTTGACATCCAGAGGTGGCTTACCGCATCAAAGAGTCTTCAGTAGGCCAAGAAAGCCTAAATTGTGCCCGTACACTCACGTGTTGCCGGCTCCTACTTGCGCTATAGACGCCTTTGTAGTCTACGTAGCTTCGGAGCGTCCTCCGATCGGCAATAAGCGCGAACTGCGGCATCGAAGCTTCAACAACAACTGCCTATGCATGCTGAGTGAATGTTAATCTTGATTGCTTGATGTTAATTGTTTACTATCGTAATTGGTCGTGAATGTAAAATATGGAACTTGCGGTTTGGACAAGATGGTGAGCGCAAAGTATAATTCAATGTTGTTGGACTGACCAATACTCGGATCTCGGACCTCGCAGCCTGCCGTCGTTGCTGTCGCCATTATCTGCGGAGCCGGTGGGACCGGGCCTGAAAGAACACTGCGTTGCAGTGCAGCGAGTAGATCTGCTAATGTCGTTTCTCGCTACCGATGATCTGCTCGAGTTGAAAGAAGCCCTGTTCCTATTGGGATTGACGAGACAGATCGTTGAATCGAGTTAAGAGAGCGTGGCGTCTGTATGGGCTGAGGTAATTGCACTACGTCCGAGGAAAATCCTGTAGGAGGTCGACGTCTGCAAGCTTCGTACAGAACATCAAAGAGAACCAAGACTGGTGCCCGCCTCACTCCAATACCGAGGTACACATAGAACACCGGGTCAACGAGGGTGACATGTGTAGCTAGCAAGACTGCAGTGTCGTCCCAGTCAGGTGTGATATGTTCTGTGGGTGTGGTGTATATAATAGAACGCGTATATGGTGTATTGCATGAAATTGCCCGGCGCTGTAGGCTTGGAAGTTTTCAGTCCCAAACCTGGCGACAGCTGACGTTGATGCGTTTCGTACCCATGTAGCCCCTCCACTTCTTGAAAGCCTTCTCCTCTGCTGCGGTCGCACCGGGAGTACCCACCGGCCACTTGGCGAGAAAAGAAGGACAAGTGTTTGTTATGGTCCTCGCCATTGCATGCCAAGCCCATCTTGCGTTACCGGTGAGGTGTACGCAATCGCCACTTCGAACCCTGATTGCGACAGTCCGTGGCATGCTTTCTCCTTCCCCGTCATCCTCTCCTTTAGCCATGATGAAGATGCCATCGCATCCAACACTGAAACTGGCAAGCGCACGTTGACATTGCTCGCTGACGTCGCGATGGACCGGCATGAAGTCCTTTGCGCCGTACACGAGCACGACACCAGACTCCGGGTAGATATGTGGAAACAGGCCCGTCACGAGGTTTGATAGGTCGCCTGGGAACGGCGTCGTATGCTTTGCGTAGCTTCTTGTCGGCCAATCGTACTGTTCACCAAGAGTAAGCCATCGTAGCTTTGTGTACAAAAATTGCTCGTTGTTGAGCGGCTTCTGCTTATCTGGGACCTTCGGCGCTAGTACGTCCTCTGCGGCAGATCTGTCACGCAGGAAGAAGCTGTTGTCGAATCGGAGCGGCTCTGAAGTCGGTTTTGGTGGATACCGAATATCGAAATCTGCTTGCAGGTTGATCTTATGACTTGGGTCCGCAAGGTCTCGATGCATCAGGCAGGACGTGAAAAGGACTTGAGTCTCTGGAGGCAAAATTCCGGGTACGACCTGAAGCCCTGGAAAGTCCCGATGTTCAAAGATTGGCATATCGACCACAGGCGTAGACAGCGGTCGTCCGCCTGCGTAGGCTTGGCATGCAGCTTCGATGCGTGAAGCGGGGATAGCACCGGCTGAGCGCCAGATATCTTTCTGTTCAGGTGTGAAGTCATCACGTCTGCTCAGGTCGAAGACATCAGGATTGTTTTCGAGCTCAGCTTTTCTCATGCTCTGATATCGCCAGTGCTCTTTCTGAATAAAAGTCGGCGGGTTTGCATGTGTATCACGGTGCGCCGAGCCTCTCTATACAAGGCGTCAGCCAGACTCGCTCACCATGCAAGCAACGACATACGAACGCGCTCGGTATGCTCCGTAGACAAGTCCATTGCTAGTTTGGGCTTGGTGGGCGCGCCACGACAGGCTCGCAGTCTTGGAGTCGCTGTGATGAGGCTGCGCAACGCTGTTGATCCTTGGGCGGCGTTCAGCAGTCTCATCAATCATCGAGTTCACCAGAGAGTGAATACAGAAGAGATGACTTGATGCTGACGCTGCTTGTGGTAACAAGGGGCAGGGCGCGAAAAGTCCAAACGGCTTGATCTGTGCGTGCTTACATAATCTACTCGCGTCCTGCGTCATTACGTGACCACTGACCACACTTAAACATCACAACATCATTAGAGATATGCCGCCGCCACGTACCTTTTACACGAAGATTCGTTGAATGTTGGACCGTATATGCTCTGTAGTCGTATTGCTTAGCAGAGAACACCCTACGGAAAGCCACTCGAGACATTCCTCTCGGCATGTCATAGCTCCAAGTTGATGGTACTTCGCACTAGTCGGCGCAACTCGATCGCTAACGTTGAAATTCCTAGCTTTGTAGCCTAGCGCTACTATCTTGCCAGCAGCGTCAGATGCGCAAACACCACCATTGTCGACAGAGATAGGGTACCGGTAGTCGCCTTCGCGCAGCAGAGCTACGTAAGCAGACGGCGTGAATGCGAATGACAACATTTTGATGTCCAAGCGTCTCTGTCAGAGTCCTAGTTGGTTGTACAACTGACAGTGGGTATGTTGGTGCAGTGCGGCGCCAGGAACGGGCTATCTTTGGATAAGACATACCAAAGATTGATTTGATATGCTTTGGACGTGGACGTCCACCAGGATCCCACGCGTTGGCATTTTGCACATACAAGCAGGCCTCAGTATGCAGTCGTATCGTCATGACAACATGCCAGTGAGCTGGCGGAGTTCCGCTCCTCCTTACGCGCTTCCCAATGCGTATCGCACGCCACCACGAACGGCACTCTCAATGATAACGGTCAACCCCTTTTCGAAACATTTCGAAAGTCAACGACCTCGGGTCTTTCATATTCAGCAAAAGACTATTCGACTGACTATGTAGAAGGCGCGAGGGATACGTTCTGCTCAGCTACACAGGCTTCTCCAACCACCTCCGTCACCCCGAACCTTCTCATGCAACTTGACAAGCTTGCAAGGTTTGAGGCTATTTCCTCGTCGATCCTTGTATTTGATCCACTTCAACTGCTCCTAAATATCCTCGAAGTGGAACTTCACGAGCAACGTGCATGTCGTCTCGTGACCGCACAAGTCAAGCATGCGGATGAAGCTCCACCCAGTCACGGCATACATCAGTCTCACAGCCGCGACAGCAAAGATGGGATTGCGCGCAAAACTGTCATCGCTCTTGATCAGCAGACGGAGGAACACAAGCTCGCTGTCTTCGTATTCCCAGTCAAGGGTCTCGTTCCATATCGGGTCGGTTGTGGGAGAACTGTCTTTGTGCATCAGGTGTGCCAGCTTAGACAATTTGTAGCCCGCGGTCTTGCGCTTGGGGGGCATGTTGTTTAGGTCATTAGGGTGCACGAGCGTGCACGTCACGTATGGCTTGATGTCGCCATGTTCGCGGTCGCCAGGCAGAGGTACGTCTGTTGCACCGGCAATGTGGAGGCGAAGTCTCTTCCGTCTGCCAGAGAGGACGTTGCCGTTGCCGTCAGCACGGAGAGCTGCAGGCTTCAGGACGTAGCCACCAGAGCCGGCGAATAGAGCTTCGTTGAGTTGCATGCTGGCGCCGAATGTTTGCCAATTTAAGGCACAAACCTGTGCGCCTAAACCCCAGAAGGGAACTGGCGGGAGGTTTTTCGACGAGATGCGGGTTCCTTTTGGGTACACCCGCATAAGATGGTGCGCATTATGTCGAGCGATCTTGTGACTGTTGCCTGGCAGGTGCTTCTTCAATCCCGACTCTGAGACATTGATGAGCTGATGGTGAGGTGCATTCTCGAGACCCGCCTCGAACCACGAGTTATTGACTGGTTTGACACTTTGCGCGTACACACCAAGCTCGGCAAGCTCTGGGACGATGATGCCCTGTGGGCACTCTTGCTTCTGTTGGTTGTACTGTTGATGCGCCTTTCTCGCTTCCTCATCCTCAGAACTGTCGCTGTCACTGCTGCTATCTTCTTCGTTTGGCAGGTGATATTCAACAATGACCACAATCTTGTTCCTGAGCTCGGCCAGAGTGACATGATTGCCTAAGCCTTTTTGTTCGAGATGACCCTTCTCACGCACAGCCTTGCTGAGTAGTCGCTGGCCAAATACCTCTTGCATGATCCAAGCAAGTCGCATCTGGCCATGGGCACCACAATGATTCTCCAGTGAGATCATGATTGGTGCTGCGTCCTTCTCGTTGGCGACTTCCCGGTCGACCACGTCGCGAATAGTCTCGCACACTGTCCGGAAAGGGATGTTAGACACTAGAGTGTAGCCGTGGGTAACTTTTGGTTCGTCCTGGTTGTCATCGTTGTCCTGCCTCAGTGAGCCTTGTCACTTGTTCCTGACCTCGAAGCTTCTTACCCATGCGTCGATCTCAACGCAACGAGACCCAGTAAGCAAAGCAATCTCATATGCTGAGGCATCAGAAGACCCGTACAGCTGATGAGCCATCAGATAAGTGTTGTGACTTGAGCTTATGAAATATTCGGGAAGCGGATGATTGCGGTCGAGCACTTCAGGTGGTACTTTGATGTGGGGTCTGTCGAGCAATTCCCTCAAGGCGGTCGTTGGTTGCTCGATATCCACACCAGCTTCTCCTTTCGACAACACGTTTTCTTTATACAGAACCTCCCTCAGCGCTTTGCTGACGCGAAGTTTGTCTTTGGTGATATGCGACTCCCGCGACGCATGGCCTCCGCCAGCGATGGTGTTGGCATCGATGACTTCGCCCTTATCTTCATCGTCGACCTTGGAAGATCCAGAGAAGGGATTGAGTTTGGAGATTCCAGAAACCAAGCTTGACATTTTGCCTGTGGCTCAGGCTGTGGCTGTGGTGTTGAATATTGGAACGTAAGGATGATGTTAGGTTGGAGGGATGGCGGGGAGACGTCCGCGATGACGCCAAAGATCAGGAGAAGGCTGCGCTTGCGCTTGGCTGGCCTCGACCGGCTGGAACGGAAGTAGCGGCCCACCCAGCGAAACATAAGACCTCAACGACGGCATCAAACATGTTTTGGATGTCGAATGCGTCGTCGCCGCCCGCCTGCTCCTTTTGAGGGTACGAGCCATCGACGAGTCAGCTGAGATTGTTTCTTTCACGGCACTGACTAAAGAGCCGAAACGCGCACAAACGCGATGAACGTGTTGAACCACTTCCTCCGCCTGCATCATCACATGGCCAACTGTCGTCATCTGGATAGATCAGCAATCACGTCGCAAAATTGCGCAAAGTCATCATGACCCAGTCCAAGGAGTGCAGTATCTGCGAGATTGTCATCATGCCGTCGAAACGAGATTACCCAAGATCTTGCTCTCCATCACATCTGCCCTGTCTTCTTTGATCAAGGAAGCAGAAACAGCGACATCTTTCAAACTTGAGCTTTTATCACACCTCTTTTTAGTTTGTCCGGCTCACCCGCTACTCAAGCTCTCTAAGCGACCGAGAATGATGATCAATTGCAGTTCTTAAGCATCCCCCACAATCGCCAAGGTGTCACCCCGCAACCCCATGAAGTTCTTCCGTCCAGTACACCCCCAGCGTATCCAACGTGCAGATCGTACGGAAAACAAATCCATACTTCTCCTTTGCACATCAGACCAAGTCAGCATGGACGTGAATACTTGGATGAGAAATCTCCGGAGCTACCTGGAAGGCGTCCAGTCAGAAGCTTCCACGATGTGGATCAGCCTCACGATGGTTTACCTTTTCTGAACTTCCAAGACTGTAAAATATTCGCAAGCACCAAGGTATCCTGGACAAACTCTTGGCCAGCGTGGTCGACAGCAGCAAGATGAGCTGAAGTGTGAGACGAATGTAGGCCCCCTCTGTAGGAGAAGCAGTTGTATATATATAAGGTAGGTAACTCTACACGAGCTCTAAAGTATTCTTGTCTTCCTTGTCCCCCTTTATCATCTATCAACATCATGAGGATCCTCGTTGTCGGCAGCTTAGCACTGGGCAGCGCCGCTGTAGCGTCAGCAAAGATTACCCTGCCAACCGGCTGGTTCAAGATATCCCCCGAGGAGAAAATAGATTCTGGAAATTTCAATGGCAAGCCGCGATACCTGACGTGGATGGCGGACTCTCAGATCAAGCACGGCGTAGAACCTACGTTCGCGTACACAGTCTCGGCATATTTATCTGGCGTTCTCCTAGCATACGACAGGACGGGTGACGACAAATACCTTGACTATGTCAAGCGCCACGCAGACACCGTGCTGTACCCTGCTTGGAATGGCGAGATACTGCTCCACAACAACAGCAACTCTATCGACGACATCCGCTTTGGCCACACGTTCTTGGACATGTACAACCTGACCGGCGGAGAAAATATCTATAAGATTGCTGCAGACAGCTTGAAAGACCAGATCGATCGCTCATTCCGTACTCCAGATGGTGGCTTCTATCATCGTTATCCGGCATACATTGATCAGATGTGGCTTGACGGCATTTACATGCTCGATGTCTTCTACGCACGCTGGACACACGAATTTCAACCGGACAACTCGACGGCCTGGGATGACATCGCCCGGCAGTTCGATCTTATCGATGCTGGTACCACAGTCGACCACGAGCGCACTAACGGTCTGCCGGTACATGGCTTCGATGTTAGCAAGAAGTCCATCTGGGCTGATCCTGAGACTGGCGCTGCGCCTCACGTATGGGGACGTGCCGTAGGGTGGTACATCATGGCGCTTGTCGACACTCTCGACTACTTCCCTGAGAAGCATGAGGGCCGTGTACGACTTATCAAATACCTTCAATCCGTTGCTGATGCCATCGTCGCGGCTCAAGATCCTAAGTATAAGGGCTGGTACAACATCATGGATCCCGGACTCGAGAATCGCTCTGGCAACTACATTGAGAGCTCTGGGTCTGCCATGTTCGTGTACGGTCTGCTCAAAGGAGTCCGTCATGGCTACCTTGAGGACAAGAGATACCTTGATGCTGCTCTTGACGGGTACAAACTTATGACCGAGACGTTCGCTAAGAAGCGCAAGGTCGATGGCGCCTTAGTCTGGGAATGGACCGTCCAGACCGGCAGCCTGAGCTCAAATGGCACCTTCGAAGTAAATATCCAACATGACCGGTACTAAAAAGCACGCTGACAGACTTAGTACTACGCAAGCATGCCTTTATTCGAGAACGATCTGAAGGGGGTCGCTCCTTTCCTCTTCTCCAGCTACGAGTACGAGTTGTACATTGAGGGAGAGAAGAAGTGAACGATCTATGGACAGAGCGACTTGAACCGTAGAGCACTAGACCTGTCCAGAGCACCATGGTGTCTTTTTCGCCAGACATTTTAAAATTGTAATGCACTGCCACTGCGAATTCTCCAAGAACAGCTCTCTCTGTGCTTGTAGCCCGCCCGACTCACTCTTCTTACTGACATATCAATCGCTGACTTCATTAATAAACGAGTCCTCGTCCATCCGGCGGCGAGGCTGGATGCCGATCATCGGGCCTACTATACTGACAGCTCCAACCCGCATCTGAACGAGTCAGGTCTCCAATCCTCAAAAGCCTACACACAACAATACAACAACACACGGCCCTTCTTTTGCTGAAAAGTTGATGTATTCCCGCCCTGGAGCAGAAAATATGAGCCGTACGACCGAACGACTTAGTCAACAGCCTTACATCACTTAAGTGGTTCTCCTCACGTCGGAAGAGGTCCGCGAACAGCGACAACCCGACAACTCGGCAAACACCGCTAGCGATCGCTTTCAGTGGTCCCCGACGTCATTGGGCCATGCGGTGTCGCCGACGAGGGACTCTCGGAATGCGGGGTCGTTGCCGGCACGGCAGAGTGTGAGGAAGCTGAAGAGCTATAAGAAACATATTACGCCCTTCGCGAAATTCTCAATACCCGATTGAAGCGTGAGTATACTACAACATGGCACAGATACTCCAGAACGCTCAAGAGAAGCTCTCGACCATGACGGGAGGCATGCTGGGGGCCGAGTACAAGTTTCCAGCGTTCGACGAATTGCCGAAGGTGGAAGGCATGCCTCAGGGCTCGATATGGGGCTTCTATGACAAGAATGGAAAGAAGGATGAAATCGGAGGTCCGTCAGCATATCTACACCAGCTCAAGCGCGACGCGAATAATCTCAAAACTAATGCCTATCAGCGATCAACCTCCTCACCCCTGCCGTTGTCCAAGCTGCGTCGAAAGAAATCAGCACCGGCGAATCCATCCAGCTCGACTGGCCATTACACAATGTCCAGTTCCCTGGCTTCAGCCGCAAAGAGTTCCATCAGAAGAAGATCAACTTCTCTGACTTCACCGATTGGAAGGCTATGGATGATGAAGTCTACATCAATACCCAGTCTGGCTCGCAGTGGGACAGTCTAAAGCACTTCGCCCACCAGTCCAGCGGCAAATACTACAATGGTCTCACGCACGCAGAAGCGGCGCAGAATGACAGAAATGGTACGCATAATTGGTGTGAAAGGGGTGGCATTGTAGGGAGAGGTGTACTGTGCGACTGGGTAAGGTGGTGAGTGTAAATATATCGCAAGCGGGGAAGTCAGAGCTGACACATATACAGGTATGAAGAGAAGAATGGAACGGCGCCGCTGGCGGTGTCAAGACACGAGATTCCCATAATGGAGATCGAAGAGACATTGAAGTGGCAAGGCACTACACTCAAGCAAGGGGACATCCTGATGATTCGCAGCGGATACGTGAGATGGCACAACGAAGCAAGCGAAGCAGAACGCAAGTCCGGTACCCGTGACAATAGCGATGCCATTGGGGTCCAAGCCAACGAGAACACCGTGAGATGGTTCTACAACAAGCACCTCGCAGCGCTTGCGGGCGATACAGTTGCATTCGAGGCGTGGCCACCGAAATTCACCGATGGTTGGTGTCTCCACGAGTGGATTCTTGTGCACTGGGGAATGCCGATTGGCGAGATGTGGGACCTGGAGAAGTTGAGTGAAAGGTGCAAGAGTATGAATCGTTACAGTAAGTCCGGGGATCTGCCGATGCGTGACAAACGATGCTGACCACATCCTCATAGCTTTCTTCCTTACGAGTGCACCCTTGCATGTTAAGGGTGGAATTGGAAGCCCGCCTGGCGCGATCGCGATCTTCTAGGTCTACCTCATTGAAGTTATCGTACACTGTTTTTAATGTGCCTTGGAAAAATTCGATCAGCGAGTCGCATTTGCTCTGGAATCCTCGAGATCCAATTCACAGTCGAATACACACTGAATCGCATAATGCTTCGTCAATACCTTCTCGAGGCCTCTGGAAACTCTGCACCAGCCGTGGATTCGTGCGAAAACTTGCAACATGTATGCAATATATATACCATCGCAGTTGTCTAAATACGACAGATACAAGGCTTTCAGCATATCCCGTATCCTGGTCACTGGCAACGTTTGACTTTGACAGTGATATCGACAACCCGACAGTCCATGAGCTAAACGATCGCAGTCTTGAAGCCGTCGCTAACGCACGCACTTCTCCTCCTCCACGTCCACGCTTCGACTACGTCCCGGTCGATATCAACAACGAAGCCACACGTGGCGGTAACCAAGCCTCTTTCTGAGAAGAGATTGAAGGCGACGTCAACAGCCGCAACATAATCTCTGGCAAGCGTACCGGTAGACACCAGCATCTCCACGTCGCTATCGCACTCCACAACCCACATATCACACCGCAGCTCGCTCGCTGCTTCACCACAGAAATCGCCGAAGCCCCAGCTGCTACAAAGGTTGAGCTCCCGCCTGAGCCAACCTCATCTAGGCAAGTTCGTCAGCACCTATACAAAAATGGCTAGATTGAAGCTGAGGGCGCAGAGTACTAGTCTCATGATGACAATGGTACCTAGGAGATTGTCATCACGTCGCCGAGCGGCGTGTGGGTGTTGCCAACCAAGTGGATATAAAATTACAAGCTGATAGACAATGGCAAGCTTAAGCGTCTTAAGGCTTGGCTTGTTGTCTGCGGCAACCAACAAGATGCCTACTTCTGGCGTGAGACCTACGCAGCAGTCGCTCGAGCCACCACGTTGGAGGTGTTGCTTGCCATTGTTGCTGCCCTCAACCTGAAGTGTGACCAAGCCGATGTTGTCACAGCTTTCCTTAACAGCTTGCTTAACCACGATGAGGTTGTCTACATCCGCCTCCTAGATGATCGCAAGGTACGAATCTAGAAGGCCTTGTATAGTCTCCGCCGCTCACCTTAACTCTGGTACGAAGAGCTGGCTTGCCTTCTAGTCACTATCAGCTTCAACCCACTGGAAGCTAACCCGTGTGTCTTTAAGCACAACAACAGCAGTCTAGCAGCCTAATTAGGGGTGTGAGTATGGTCTACATTTTATCCCTTTTTAGCTGAAACGAACACCTATACCCATTTACCACCATAAAAATCGATCGCCAGAATATTTGATCTCCAGCTTGTTACAGGACGCTAGTTATTCAGACTTCTCATATTGACGTCTTTGTCTTGCTGTCCGTTATAGTTCGGGGCAGCAAGGTGTTGTACAGAAAAGTACGGTTGTGTATTTGCAACTTCATCAGTGACAACTTGAATAGTGATTATGTACTGAGTCTGTGAAACTTGCGAGTCTAAGCAATGTCAAATATATGCTCTGCCGGCTATTATTACCAGAGAACTTTTGAAATGTTACAACATCCTTAGACAGCATCTCATTTCTCCTGGACGTCTTCGTCCTGTGGCGAGGCAAAATACCTGTCGTTGAAACGAGACACTAGAAATAACCCCCTTCTCCCATGAACATGAATTGCGAATGAGACAAGGAAGTGAAAAGCCGGAGTCGGCTATGACAGCCGCGACAACGATGCCTTCCATGCTAGGATCATTTCTCGTCCTCTGGAGGCTCGAAACCGCAACGCGGTAGATCTTGTTGCGGATCTCTCGAGGGAAGTCGAGAAAACGAAACGTCTCCGTCAGTCGAGATGCAGCCATTGGGGCTAAGCGATAGGGGCGATGATGGGAGGTCGACAAAGAGGAGGTTTGGGGAAACTGAGAACGTCCAGAGTGCTGAGAAGGGCAAGTGCAGAGACGCGTGAGGGGTCCGACGCGTTGACTAGGAGACGAGAGTGGGCTGCGCATCATGGACCAATGGAAATCCCAGGCTCCCGGTCATCGGTCACGTGCCGACGCGTCCTGGACGCACATCACCCATGAACATGGCACTTGTGGTGATTGCTGCTACCAAAAATAGTTTAGAGATTCCTGGTTATATACTGTTATATACCAAGAGATGGGATTCTCTTCGCTGCATATCACCTGGCGAACACCTATACCGTCCCCCTTGTGAACCTGCTGGTGGTATTAGTAAGCCTTCTCGATCTATGCCCTCATGAAGCTTCATTCAGAGAGCCTGTCGGCTAGATATGTCCCCATATCATGTACTCTTCAACCACTCGTCCGTAGATCATGTACTCTGGTACTGAGTACTTGATGCAAACACGACGTCAGAGTACTGCAATGGCCAACACCGCCCAGCACCGAGAGTCGATCACGAGATAAGCAACACCAAACTTACAGTCTTGCATGTTACAGAAAGACCAAGCTTAGAAGATGCGAGAAACTGTGAATTACATAACATGCGATATAATCGGAATTGGTATATCATGATCTATCAAACAAACGAACTCCGAAGCGACAATGTCGTAAAATCTTCCCCTGGGTATGTCGTGAACAAGACAGTCAATGCCAGCGCCCCTCAAAATCTATGATGTGCATCCTCCGCCTCTCCAACCTTGCTCACCGCCCCCTTTCCCCCACACGCTGCCTCCTCATCATACTTATCCGGTTCGCTATCCGAGTACGCAACACTGATATCCAGGATCTCATCGCCCACCTCACACCACACATCGCTCGTTGCAGGCACAGGACTAATTTTGCAAAGGCCCCAGTACACACTGCTCGCAACGAGGAAGCCCGCGAAGAAGTTCAAGTCGTAGATGCGTTTGGCGCCGATGGGGACTTCGCGACCGATCGCGCCCGCGAAACCGACGACGTTGATCATGATGCCTGCGATATAGGCTACATATCCGCGCCAGTGAAATCCAAGCGTGTAGTAGTACGGGCCTGTCTTCTTTCCAGAATAGAGATCCTTGATTTGAAGGTAGCCCTTGCGGACGAGGTAGTAGTCGCTGATCATAACGCCCGCGATGGAAGATAGAAACACGCTGTAGGCGGAGAGGTAGGTGGTGAAGCTATTCGTGCTGCTAAGCAGGTTCCATGGACACATGACGAGGCCGACGAGCGCGCAGATGTAGGATCCGCGACGGATGCTGATCCAGCGCGGCAGTAGAGCGCTCATGTCTGTGCCGGCGGAGATGGAATTCGCAGCGATATTCGTGCCGAGCTGAGCGAGTGCAAAAGCTGCGGAGATAATAAAGACTCCGAATCGTTGACCGCTACCGCCTTCTTCGAGGAAGGCTTTGAGAAGGTCTAGAGGGTTCCATATTGGGTCGCCACCGAAGATGACGGTCGAGGATGAGGACACAATGATGCCGATGAAGGATGTTATGGCGAAGCCGATGGGGATGGTGAGGAGCTGAGGAAGGAAGGCATCCGAAGGCTTGCGGGCAAATCGCGCAAAGTCGGGATCATTGACGATCAGAGTAGCGAAATTAGCAATCGCGGACATGATGCCGCGGACCATGAGCCACCCAAGCTCGGAGCCGTGGACTTTGCCGGACTGATGAACAATGGGGCCGATACCTTTGGCACGAACGACTGCCCAGATGAAAAACGCAATGCCAGCGGTGGGAACAACGTACGCCTTTACTGTGAATAAGTGACGGATCTTGTGCACAGCAGGCCAGAGAAATGGTAAGGATCCAAGCCAGAAGAAGACGAACGATACGAAGTGAACAGTGTTTGTACCAGAATTTGGAATACCGTTTGTAACACCACCTGGTCCTTCAGTCTCGGGGTCTCGCCAGTTGCTCCAGATAGATCGGATCATGAGGTATACGCAAGTGCCTCCAATCCAGCCTTGTACACCGTACCAAATACACGCCATGGCGGCTCGGTTGAATACTGGCCAGAGAGAACCCCAAATACCGAAGGACGAGCGGTTCACAACGGGGAACGAAATGTGGTAGGTGGCACCGATACGGCCAGTCATGCAAACGAAGCACGCCGCAATGGTGTATCCAATCCACACGCACAACCAGGACTGCCACCATGAGAGTCCGTCGGCAATATTCGATCCTGAAATCATCCATGTGTTGATGTTGAAGGAATCAGCGATCCAGAATCCAACAAAGTTCCACGCGCCTGAGGAATGTTAGCAACAGTTTGGAGGTATTCATTAATCTTAATCATACCCCACTGGCGACGCTCAGGCTCGACGGGTGCAAGATCGTGGTTGTAGAGCATAAGCTGGGCGGACGTGAGACCCGGTTCGCTCTCCACAGCAAACCTTCTCGCATGGTGGGCGATCTTGGACTTTTTGACCGTTGTGGCAGCCATGGTGACAAGATTCTGCGTCAAGAGTCCAAATCTGAAAAATGTTCGAAGTGGTCGTTATTCATCCAAGTAAGCCTTGGTGTTGCAGGATTGCTGACCCTGGCTCCAATGACGTTAGCACTTGGGTTACCGCGCTTGCTGGAGGTTCGTGAGGCTTGGTAAAGCGTGACTGATGTTCAGTGTGATCGACGATTGGTAGGTAGACCCCAAGCTATGTGTATGAAGGCAGGCAACTAGCTCTGATTCGTGCCACTAGTGAATAATGTGAGGTTGAACTTGCGCTCAAGGGTCCTCCTGATCTGGCCTGCATCATGGAGCATCACTTGATATTTATAACCATCCGCCTAACCATCCGTTAGAGACGTGGGCGCGCACCAAGATGATCCACTGTGGGTTGGATCCATACGGGGCATCTAGGAACGCAACTGGCTACCGTTGAGTATGGTAGGCTGCTCTTCGCCAGGCGCTGATAAGAGCGATACCTAGCGTGGGGAATCTCGCTAACGTCACTTTCCCCACACATGAGCATGGTGATAGCACAACGGCCGACTTGTACCGATGTCTTGGGTCAAATGCGCGTCGTCAGGCGAGCAAAATGCGGCCTGGAGCTGCGTTGGTGCTTCTTGGGTGAAGTGTGGCCGCGAATGATGCAGCAGCATCGTAACGGTATCGCATGCGCCAAGCTGGAAACACTAACTCTCACGAGCGCCCGCGATACATCTCCGTGATTGTCCCGCAGAAAGTTGACTCGATAGAAACATGTCAAAGAGGGACCTAGCACCGGAAATCCTTTTATCATACGCCAGACTGCGCCAACAGCTGTAGTGTCGCCGCGAAGTCGCATCTCCAGGTGCATGGCCCTTGGCGTTGTAGCGGCCGGCCAGCGGACTACGGTGAAATAGGTTTGGTGTTCCTCGTAGGGAGATTGCGCCGGCCAATCATATCTTACATGACCCTCTTTACTCGATCTCATCGAGTAAAATCGTCGGCCTCACATGTCGCCTTCACAATCATTCTCAGCAACGCTCGTCTGATGCTTGGGCTTAACCTTCCGATCCTTCGGCATTCACGATGGCACTTGGCCACGCGACCATACGACGCCCTTTGACAGTATGAGCCGTCCGCTCGACAACACTTCCGATATCTGAAAACTCTTCGTTCCAACATCGAATTTTGCATGTCATTGGCTATGGATAGCACCCTTCTGCGACTGCAAACATCGCCCTAAAGCCAAGTCCACTCCATGAGATTTCTCCAAACGCAACGTTGTGTAGCTGCACTCTGGGTCTTCTTCGGTGTATTTTGTGTAGCAATTCACTGCGACTTGATAAGCACACAGTGAAAGAAGTTAGAGGCATACGAGGTGCTGTCTACCAAGACGTCCAGACGTGAGCATAGTACGTGCATGTTTTTCTTTTTTGCAATCAACTAGGCACTCTAGACTACGAAGTATTGCCTTAGTACCTTAGCGCAATTTGTATGCTGCGAGTACTTTCATGCGCTTGCCTTAAGAGGCACTGCGTGGGAGGACCGGCATGCTACTCCCTCAATTTTCGAGCTGCAACACTCTAGATGCGCTCACGATACCATGGAGCCTGCGTCCCGTTGATGTGCTCGCTCGAGATTTGGCACGCTTTTCGAAGATCCCGGCGAGCTGACAGGACAACATCTGCGTATTGTATAGAGAATTCGAAATTTAAGATGGCCACTACTGTGATAACGCTGGGTTTCGAGCACGATAATCATGCTGGTATAGCACCAGCGCGGGTCTATCTGGAAGTCGCTTACAGTCCAGAGCTTGATCTTCTTGTTCGATAGTTCTGGCATATCTATCCCAATACGGCGCTGAGCTCCAGAGACGCTACATTACACTTGCCTGGCGTAGCTGTCGAACAATGGTGGGAGACCACTCTCCACAAGGGGTTACACAAAATGTTTTGGAGAGACGAAATATGGAAATTCGAGGACGAACTCCAGGTACCGATCGTGCAACAGCCAAACGAGCATTACGAATGCATTGAATGCTTCGGTCTAAGGGTGTGTGTCTCTGGAGAGACGGTGTTGCCCGGGATAAGCAAGGTTAGGATGTGGACCTGGGCTGTCACGGCTTTGAGAAGCTTTGTAAATACGGAGATTGTACGTTTTGGATGAAAATCGGGGAAGAACATACTTTCCTTCTTCAGTAGCCGGAATCAAATACAACAGCCCAACCTCAGCATGTTATCTCAGCGTATTGATGTGGAGGCACATACCGAGTTCCGTGGGATCCAATATGGTCAAGACCCTGGAGACACAGAGGAACTTATAAAGGTTGTTCACTTGTTTTGGAAGTCCTTGATGTCTGCTGCTCAAGGTTTGACGCGTCAAGGAGGGCTGGGATGCCTGCGTGATTAGCATTTGTTTCTAAGCTGAACGGGCAATTGGCTGGTCGGTTGCCTTGAGCTGACAGATGAGCGGACCGAAATGTGCATGCAGCATCAGCCTGTCCAGATGGAGAAGCTAGTCGAAGGCCGATCTGGGTTGTCTCATGTAGATGCGCGTAGGTTGCCGGAAACAACGTTCAATTCCAAAACTCTTTATACCGTGCCATACTGTACAGCGCGCTTTTCGTGTACCAAATTCGTATTATGCTGAAAGAATTCACATTCGACCTCGTCCAACTACATTCGCTTACGGCCTGACAACGCGGAGACCGTCCTTGGCAGGCGAGGCTGCGCGCTTGAAGGACTGAGGCTATGTTAGTAGCTGCTGATAGCTTGTTGCTTGTGGTGAAGACTGACGTTGTCGCATTCCTCCCATGCACGTCCAGCACCGAATCCAAGACCGACTGTCGCGGGCCACGCGCGGCGCTTGAAGAGGAGAACCGAGAAGACGATACCGAAGGACAGACCAAGACCGGAGCGGATGAGCATCGAGGAGAGGCAGCGGTCCCACTGAATGTAGCTGTTAGCTGCTGTTCCTGAGCATGTCATAGCTTTTCGCGTGAGCGTGCCGTAGCGGCCATTGAGGCTACAGAAGCTCAGAAAAAGCCAATTAATCTTGGGATAAATCCACTCCAGCATCGTAACGAGATGCAGACGCATCGCTAGGCGGGCGCATGTACCTTCTCGTTGAGGAGAGCTTCGCTCATGGGGCGGGTGGTGCGCGGGATGGGCGCAATGGGCTGGGAGGGAGCGTCGGACATGGCGGTAGCGGGCGCGGGTGCAATTCGTCGGTCTCGGGGTGTCTGGCGACGTCGATAGGAGGGGAGATGGGCGGGCAAGCGGTGGTGTTGATGCTGGCACAGCTCAGCGACGTCAAACTCCGGCGACGGCCTTGGCAGAGCCAGCAAGGCAGCTAGGTACGACCGCGGCGGCCCCACAAAAAACTCTAGGATCGCTGAGGAAAGAGCAAACCATTCCTCTCGAACGACGCAACGAGGCTTGGGGAAGAAATGGCGCATAAAAACACAGTGAGACACAAAAGCTCTCTTCAAAACGTATTCATGCATCTAAAAACCCCAGACAACCCAAGACGGGCCTGCGCCAACCCGCCCGCGCCTGCAAGCTATCAACCAAGATTTCTCAGACGTGAACGAACAAATCGAACAGGCTGCGCACATTATTGGCCTTCCAGATGAATGGACGACCAAAATAGGCGACGAGAGAGCCCCCATTACGAAGGCACTTGCCAAAGCACGAGCGGAATGGGTTTTGCGCTGGGCGCTCGAGAAGTTGAAAGATGAGACGGCAGCTGGGAAGACCGCAAGAGGGACCGTTGCGCTATGGACACTCTTGGACTGGATGCTTAATGTACTCCCGGCCTCGCGCAGTGCACAACATCTACGAGACGCCGCTTTTCTTTCCATCCTCGAGCGAACCATGAACGAGAATTTCAATCAAACACAACCCACCCCCTCATCTGCGGACATCGAGATGAGCGACGTGCCTGGATCGAGCGAGATAATTGGCGAGAGCACTAAACCATCGAAAAAGCGAAAGCGCGGCGCAGTTGGTGCAACGGGCACTTGTGGGCAGCCTCTGGGTCCTTCTGAGCTTCAGAAGCTATTCATCATAGTCAGGACGACGGTCAAGTCGATCGCTGGACTGAGCAACACACAGGATCAAGGTGAAGACACAATCCAGGCCGAGCTTATGAAGATCGTCCTAAGGACCGACAGTGCGCAGGCCGCCAGCATCTTGAAGAACTGGCTCGTTGCCGTGGACAAGCTTTTGGCCTTAGCTTCCTCCACATCAGGCGACCAGCACCTTGCTGAGATATTGGATCTATCTTTAGTCGTTGAGATCTGGGAGCTGCGAATGTCTACTGCGAGTGATGAGTCTGGAGCCTCTGCTGACGAGTTCTCCGCAAAGTGTCTCGTGCCAGCTCTGACGCTCCTCGACACTTTCAGGGCGTTCCGCTCCGTACACCCAGATCAGTCTGTCATCTCTTCGGTCGATCGCGCAACACAATACATCGAGAAGGTTCTTGCAAAGCACCTGTTCGCACCTGCCAGAGCTGCTTTCCTAGCCGATGCAGAAAAGAGTGTCGAGACCAGCAGCAAGCGTCGCGAGGCAACTCTGCTGATAAGCAACCTGGGTCCACTACGTGCAAAGCTACTTCAAGCAGCTCAGATCGAGGACCAGGGCGAGTCAGTGACAGCCGAATTAGCAGCGCTGTCTGGTGCCTCGTCACAGCTTCTGAGCTTAGCTATCCGCATTTCGCCCTCGAAGACGCCAAGAAGCAAGCTCGCTGAGAAGCCATGGATCGAGGCTGTGTTCATTGCACTGCTGGAGTGCGCAGGCTGCTCACTGACCATGCCACCGGATTTTGTGACACCGCATACTGCGATCGACGTGCTCGTCCACGCCCTCAGTATCCTCCGTGCACACAGTGTGGGTATCAAGTCAGGCATCTTGAAAGATATTTTCTGGTACCACTCGGGCATCAAGTACCCGGTCGGCAAGGTCAAGCAGGTACACTGGTCCGTTGTGGCGGCCTTGATCGAGCTTGATCCAAGTGTCTTCGTCACTGAACTCAAGAGCATCTCAGAATCTTCCAAGGCGCAACAGCACGATCTTGCGCAGGTTGTCTTTGAGGAGATCTCAAAAGCTCAATTCGAAGGACCTGGCTTCGGGGGGCTCGAACGGCAGGCGAACATCAACCAAAGCTCCAAAAATCAGAACCATCCTCAAATTAGCAAAGCTACTGTGTTGGAACGCGTCATTGTGCCACTGATGGCTGGGTTCGACACGAATCGTAACCTGCTCGGCTTCGTTAGCCGCTGGGATGCGCAGCTGATCACGGCCAATAGGCACGAGAACCGTAAGGCCCTCAAAGAGTGCAGGGACTTAATCTGGGAAGATCGCAAAATCAGTCAAGCTCTTGCCGAGCGATTCGAACAGTCTTTGACACAAGGTCAGATCGCGGAGCTGTTACAAGAGCATGTTCAGCGTATGAACGAGCTTGATAGCGCCTTGCGTACGGAAGTCAAGCAAGACATCAACGTCAAGAAGCTGTCCGCGTACAAGCGCGCCGCAAGTACAGCGATTGTTTTACCAGCTGTTCTTCAGTCTCTCAAGTCTGACAAAATCATTGAAGCGGTCAGGTTACAATTGCGCTCACTGCTTCAGTCGTTCTCGACATGGGTCCAAGATGATCGCTTTGTTCCTCACACACGACTATCGCTCTCATGGCTCACACTGTGTCAGCTCATATCGAAGCTTTGGCCAATTGAGCTTCATGGTTCGGTAGAGCAACAAGATGAACTCATCTCGCCGTTGATTGAGCAATCTCTGGATGACGTGTCCGCGGCATCGAGTAAGCGCGTTGACTCTCCATCGCGAGCAGCCGCGATGCTGTTCCTGCTCAATGCCTGCGATCATATGCAGACGCTCCCCGGCTCCGAGGACCTCATCCGGCCTAGTTTAGACAAGGTCCTGCACATTTTGTCAAGCGATGTTCTTGGTCGAACAGAGCACGTTAGGATGGTTGGCTTTTTCTGTGCCGACTTCATTCACCTCTTTGGTCACGTTGGCGCTGAAGCATCCCAGCGGTCTCTACAGCGACTACTGATAGCCGTTTCCAGTCTGGACAACAACGCTAGCATCGCTGCTGTCCAGTCACTATCTCAAGCGATTTTTGAACAGGGCAGCGCTCCGTTGCAAGACCTCTACATCACAATCCTGCGCGAGCTTCTGGAGAAAGACGACATTTGTGCGCAGGGTCTGGCAACAACGGCACTGTACTTTATCCGACCCTCCGCTATCGCCCGTGAGAAACGAGAGGCTGTGCTAGATCGACTCACAGATATGATTTTGTCGGGCGCACAAGATATTCCAGCACTCCTAAGCATCATTGTACAACTCATGGAATCCTCCAACGCAACCGCTAAGCTCTCCAGCGATGGTGCGATTCTGTTTCAGATCGCAGAACAATTGCAAAAGACTGGAGCAGTATCAACTGCAAATCTCCAGTTGCTTCAACAGATTGCCGGATTGACCCTCGGGCAAATTGTCTCCAATCAGAGTCAATCGCAGAACATGATATATCTGGGCATGTTCAAAAAGAAGCTTGATTCGACCACCGGCAAAGGCAAGCAACATTCTGCTGCTGACTTGGCCATGCTCCGTGCTATCTTCGCTGTGCAGAAGCAGATTAGCCTCTTACATCCAAAGCAATACGTTTCGGTACTGAAGGCATGTCTGACCAGCGAGTCGCCAGATCCCAATGCACCATCGCTCGAAAGTGTCATTGACGCATTCAACGAGTTGTCGACTACTGCCCTTGCGGAGGCTAAGCTTTTGGACTCGACACAGGCCTGGCTTCGCACCTGGATCGCCGAGAACGCAGATCTAGAGTCGTACATGGCCATAGGTGGTCAGGGACCTCCCGAGCTGGCCAAACATGTTGTGCGCCTGCACGCAACAGTGGCGAATTACAAGCTCTACCCTAACACACTTTGGCTCGTTGACTTCACGCTCAAATGTCTTCGCGAGCCCGTATCCGAGCAGCGCAAGATTAAGACCGTGGCCATCATGAGAAACGTTTTCGCCCGACTACCAGTCTACGAGAAGCTGGACCTCGTCCACACTCTCACTCATCCAGCCAACCTTCTGGATCAAGCGTCCTCATACCGACTCCTGACAAACTTGCTCTCGACCTTCGAAGACCGTCCCGAGTCCAACACCGAGTTGAGGAACAACCAGCTTGCACTGTTGCCAAAGCTCTGCGACCTCCTGACTCACTCCCAGAACCACGCATCTTTCAACGCCCTTATCTCTAGCATCAACACAATCCTCTCGCACACCCCATCCCTCGCGACCCAACACAGCATCGAGACAACCCTGACCGCACTCTCGACCCTGAGCTCCCGCTCCAGCCCCCAGCTGCCCGCATCCCACGCACCCGCTATCTACGCCCGCCTCTGCGAGACAACACGCCTGGTCCTCCTTCTGCACCGCGGCCGCCTAGGCGGACGTTTCCACGTTCTACTTCCGCTACTTCAGAATCTACTCTTCCTGCTCTTCACGCCGCACTCCGGCCGCGGTGCCTTACCCGCCTGGCTCAAAGACTCTAGCTCCATACCTCTTACTCCGGACAACGGAACCCAGTTCGCCCGTGTGTTGGCCATGCTGTGCAATCCTCCGCAGTCGAGTATCCAGAAGACACATACTGGCGGTAAGACGAGCAAGACGCTTAACGACCCTGTCAAGAAGGCGAGGGAGATGACGAGTGCGTTTCTGTACCCGCTGCTTGCGTCTTACAGTCGCTTCCAGCTCGGCGGCAGGGTGGAGCCGGATGTTAGGGAGAAGCTTATGCCAGGCATTTGGGAGGTGGTTGGCACGGCGAGCTTGAGTAGAGATGGATTAAATGCTATGTTTGCGGGGCTTAGACGGAGCGAGAGAGATGTCTGGAGAGGGGTTTGGGGCGAGTGGGAGAGTGTGCATGGCAGGAAGGGATTGTTGAGTGGTGATGTTGTTTAAGTTCGTGTTCGGAGCTTGTGGCTATCTGGACAAGGTAGTCGAATGTACGCGTGAATTTTCGATGCATGATGACACACCTGACCACTGTGGTTTCCGCAGGGAGAAGGTGACTTCGAGTTTGGTTCCCCGGCGAACAACCCAAACAAAGCTTTCCACTCATCCCGATCCACCACGCTGCAACACCTGCACTGGAACCGGGGTAGATGGCGTACACAACAGTTGTGGAACGGCAGGAGGGAACGAGAGACCTAGGGAGGAAGATGCATAGAGGGACGTAGTATCATGACGAACAGAGGTGGGTGGACGGGAATATATGGTTGACTAACAAGGCGCCCGAGCAAGAAGAACATCAACGCATCCCGCATAGCAGCAGAGTTCGTGCCTTCCATCGGGTAGAACATTACATAAGCAACATCCTGTCGATTTAGATGCCTCCAAGAAGTGTTGTAAATTAGGGGTCTAGCTGCTACATACAGTCACCGCGGCTTCTCCTACCTGTCTGCCTCATTCTGCAAACATGTAGCGATCCCTAGATGGCTGCCTTACTCCCTTTTAACGATCTCTTCAACGGGCCCACTCTCACGATAGCAGTATCTGGGTTCTTTTCCTCCGCTCCACCACACCAACAAACACTCCAGCGATAACTGTCGCCAGACCGCCCAAGCCAACTGCACACCAAAGCTACGACCGCAGTTCTGTCAGTTCGAGAAAAAAAACGCCACTGATAGAAGGACTTCAAGACCTAGAGTGACGCTAATATATGGCGTGGTCCATAAGACCAACGGAGCCTGATCCAGTGCGAAATTGACGACAATCAAGCCTGTCACGCCTATGAGGCATGTTATTGAAGTAAACGCAACAAGCTCGGATGTGCTCATAGATGGAAAATGCTCCTACTAGAATGCTTGTGATTGTTCATATTGTGGAAGAGCTATCAGACTGTCATCTGGTGATAGGATCTTTGAAGAAAAGCTGTTTTTCACGTCGGACGATAGCAGGGAATGGTAAGCTTGTGCACCTGAAGAGCAGACCTTTTGCAAATGTGTTGACGGCTCTCTTTAGTGGTCTAATTATTGATGCGTTCCAGCTGGCCCGACTAAGGTGTCTGGAAATGTTGTTGAAGATGCAATGGTAAGACGAGCTGAGGTTTGATGGATCTAATTACATCGAAAAAATCTAGGTCCCAGACTTGGTGTCCGACTACCTACGACTAACCAACGCCTGTATGGGAACTTCGAGCTGATCAGGTTTCAGACAATGCAGTGGACTGTGAGAGAGAGGTGAGGGCCTGCACACATGTGCGCATATCATGCAGCGCAGAGCCGTTGGCCTGATGACAGGGAACGTCGCAGCGGATATTGTAGCTTGTCCCAGACCTTCGGGTAGTCCAATAATTCCACTGAGGTACCTTGGACCTCGTGAGGGCTCCGTGGATTGAGGTCATAGACCGTCCAATGGGCATCTGATCAAGTCGACACGACTGGACCAACTGTGTCTAGGTGAGGATGTGTATCTGCAATCGCGATTTGCATAATACTCGGCTAGTCCCGGGAACCAAGCAGCGAGATATTCCTGCAATATTCCCCTCAAACGGTGTTCACAAGCAATCTTTGCTGGCGTTGGTGAGATGGCGTGTTTCGGGTCGGAGTTCATGTTCGTATGATTACATCTTCCTGAGGTCTACTTTTGTTGAGATATAAGACCGCTGCAGTACCGCTGCAAGCAGTTGAAATTGTGTAGGGAGACGGTTTTGGAAGCTAATCTGTACTGCGATGTCGATACCTTGCAGGCATGCATATCAGCTGTAGATCTGCCCAAGAGGCGAGACACTCCAGTTGGTCTGGGACTGCACAGCTGCAACAGATTGTGGGACATGTTGGCCTAAAGTGGAGGCTTGGCTTCAGTGCTGATGCCCCAGGTTCTTGCGCTAGGGATGCTTAAATCGAGCATTTGGTCGGTCACTCGCAAGTCAGTGCTGCCGACATCTGACTGCATGTATGTCGCGGGATAAGAGACGAGGTGGAGAGATGGAAGATGGCAAAAGGACAGGGAGTCGAACTCACTTCTTTTTATATGGTAATTAAGCCCAAGTCGGCATTGTGCTACACTGCTGATGACACCGGCAGGTACCTCCAAGTCTGCCCTTCCGTTTTGAAAGAGCCCTTTGACATTCCCACCGAATAAATATCTGTATGAATCCCTGTCTCAGTTGTGAATTGCTTTCATAAACAGTCTGTTGAGGCGCCAGTGATGGCCGATGCAGCTGCAGAAAAAAATAGATGCCAAAACAGCGGCAGGGATCTTGCGATTGAGTATCTGCTAAGAAATGTGTATTTCTCCAGAGCCTCAGTTTGAGATGTCGAAGACGTGAGGGACCAGGGATTCCAAGTGACGTAGGCGGCTGCCGACTTATCCCAACCCCGCAGACACTTTCCGTGACCAAGCCAATACTCAGCCTTACTCTGCACCTCGCTCTGCGCAAATCTCCTCCCCAAACCAAACTCGAACATGATTATCACCACCCTACTAACACTCACCACCCTCGCAGCTGCACTCAGCATCCCATCTCCGTCCCTCCGCGCAACCAACCCCAAGCCTCACCCCAAGCTCTTAGAGAGCGCATGCACATTCACACTTCAGCACCGCCAACAATCATCCACCACCTATATACAACTAATTACCATCATCGACCACGCAAACGCTATCAGGATCGATGTAGCAGGCCAGCGCCCACCTACGGAGTACAACAGCTACGTCCGGCTTGACGATGCTCACGTCTTCGCCATGACCGGACTGCTCGATGAAAGGAACCTGACCATCTCGACTGTTTCACGGCATGAGCTGGAATTCGAGATCGGCGAAGTGCGGTGGAGTACGCGACGCAGCGGGCGAGAGGCGGGTTGTAATGCTGGGGCATGGGAGGGTGGTTTGGATAGAAGAGTAGGCGGAGCGCTTGTCAAGGTGTTGGGACGATTGCTGACTTGAAAAAGGAGCGGAGAATGGTTTGTTTGTTCCCGTGTGAGAAGGTGGCGATGGAAGACCGGGGGGATGTGTATGGAGATGCTGGGGAGAGTGCGAGGCAGGTGAGGATTGGGCTGCAAGGATAAACTGTCACGAGTTATGGAGATATCGTCTGCATCTCCGGTGATCCTAATGCGTCTGAGATCCTCCTGTTCGGGGTCCTTGGCAGACGTCACGGTATCTCTACTTCAGAACTATCGACCGCTTCACTAGTCCTGATCTGACTCCTCTTTTGATAAAGCACTGGCTTGATCACGCAGCCTTCTGTTACATGTCGTTCGTATCGTCTCAAGCCACTACTCAGCCCGCCCCACCCACTCCCATTTTCCCACAACTTCCCACCTACCGCAGTTCCATCACGCACACACTCTCTCCGCACCACTCCAGCGCCCTTAAGCTCCCCGCCGCAGCCTCGCTCTCACCCATCTCTGTATTCGTCTCACTCGACCACTCCCTAATGCGCCCTAGCCCTGGGTCAACCGCCGCCCGCTAATCTCAGTCGTAAGGATGCTAGGCAAACGCGTTTTCTCTCTCTCGCCCCACTGCCGCTCTTCCTCCTCGTGGCGTAGCGTCCACTGGCTGGGCGTTTCGTCCTCATCTTTGCTGCCAGAGTCGTCTCTCTCACGGGGCCGCCAGCATGATATGCTGCCACGAAAGAGCAGTATGCGCAGACGGGTCTGCGATATTGGGAGAGCGGCAATGTCGGGGAGCTGTTGCCCGACGCCCTGACCGTCGCTCACATGGAGCAGCAGCGTGCTGATCGGTCGGTTTGCCTCAATATCGAAGTAGCCGTACAGGCTGTACGTTTGCGTGTAGTCTTCCCAAGGACTTGCAGATTCGGTAAGGCGGTCATAGGGAGCTGCGCTTCTGCGTACTCAACCTCGTTGGAATCCCACGGACCATCGACGCGCTCCTCGATGCTCGTCAGATTTGAATGGCTAGCGAGGAAGTCTGTGCATGCCACAAGTGCGAAGTTCCATCCAAATGTGTGTAGGTGGGTGAGCTTGGGCAAGTTCCAGGTCCAAGACATGTTCTTGATCTGGCAGCTATTCGGGTCGCATAGTGGCCACTCAAAGTGTAGAGACTCGAGATTCGGGTATGCATGCAAGAGGGTCTCAATGGCAGTTCCATCATCGTCATGTGCGCTCCTGGTATCCAGCCGCAAGTCCTTCAGAGTCTCATATCTGCTTCCTGGGGGCGGAGGAGGTACGATGGCCACCTTATGGCAGAAGAAGTCAACGTGTAGCTTCTATAATGTGCTTGCGTGAGCTTAGAGTGCTGTCCAGAAAGATTGCGGGTACGTGAGGTATTCGCTTGTGTCTCGAGACGCAGGCCAAGAGAAGGTCATCAGACCACCGCTGTGGATTTTGATTGCAGCGAGGATCGTGTTGAGATGCGGGTAGCAAACTTCTCCTGAGAACTATTCGCTAATTCTCCCTGCTCTTCGATTGCTTGAAAGTAGGTAGATGTGTTGATCTCTACGGTCGTGAACTTTGCAGCTTGCTCCTCTAGCTGAATAATTTGCTGAGCTGTTGCGTCGACAGTTGTGATATTGCAAATCTTGATCGTCAATTCCTGGTCGATTTTTACCGCATTTGCGCCCTTTATGAGGATTGCAGCTGCTGACATCATTCAATCGGAATGAGCAAATGACCAAGGTAGGCAGAGATATTTTCAACCCTTCAGCTGTTACCTCGAATGAAAGGCGGACAAGAAGATTTAGCTGAGTGCAGGGTTGGGATTCACAAGAGTCGGTGGGCTGCTGATAATCAGTGACTATATCTAACTCTTATTGGAGGGCGGTCTAGCGCCGCGGGTGCCTGAATATGGCAGCTTGCCGTATTGGATCAGTCTGAGGCTAGGCGATGTTTCTGACTCTGCATTTCATGTGCACACAATGATACACAGTGACGACGACCATGATCATTCTGCATACTAGAATCATAACATGGCACAAGGCTAGTCAGTATGAACTTTGGACGTTTCATTGCGTTGATTGCGTCGTACTTTCATGATACAAGACACACGCCCACCTCCAATAGTAAACAACACCGGGTTAGAGATGCCCAGCAGGTCGAAACGCCATACTCCTCTCCCATTTTGCACAGTAAGAATCCAACATGCAGATGATGCATCGGGGAATGCCACACGTATCACATGCTCATCGCGCGCCGTCTACTTGCGCACTGTCTTTGCGGCCTTGGAGACCAGCTTCTGCAGCTCGCCGTAAGCCTCCTCGAACTCGTTTGCGTCGTCCGCCTTGACATCCTTGGCCTTCTTGCCTGACCCGGCCTTTGCGACCATGACGACAGAAGTGGGCCTCTTGGTTGCGCTGGCCTCGCCGAGTTGTGCGCGCGACTTGATGTAGATATAGGGAATACCGTGGTCCTCGCACAGAACGGGAATGTGCGAGATAACGTCCATGGGCGAGATGTCGGCGGCGATGACGACGATCGCAGAGGGGTCGTTCAGGTCGGCTGTGTTGCCGGATCCCTGCGACTTGCGCAGAGCTTTAACGACTTCCTTGACACCACGACGAAGGGTCTTTGTCTTAGCAGCTGTTCCGCGTGTTAGTGAATTGCTCCAGTCGCAGCTGCGTCTACTGGAAGAATTCATGGACATACATTTCTTGACGGTCTTCAAGATCTTCTTGACCTCCTTGTCGTTGTCGGCGAGAGGGAAAGCAAAGGGGACGAGTGCGCCAGAGGGCTCTTCACCCTCGACAACAGCACCGCTGTCAATCTCCATCATGGAGACCTCAGGCTCCTCAATCGCAGCCTCGAGAGCGTCTGCGACATCCTTGCTCTTCTTGTCTTTCTTCTCCTTCTTGGGCTTGGAAACGCCGTCGGTCTCCGCGCGCTTCTCTTTCTTTTCCTTCTTGTCCTTCTTCTCCTTCTTCAGCTTCTTCTCTTCGATTTCCTTGGCCATTGCAGATAAATGCGATGAATTCTATTACTGCGATAGGACGGTATGCAATGCGGGGAAGTGATAGAGAGCGAGCGGCAGCGTGGTTGTGAGCTTGGTGCTTCTTGCGCGGAGCTCTCGAACTTTTTTTCAAAATGCAGATTCGGCGCGCTAACGTGCGTTGGACCGTGCGTTGGACCGACTGTCCGACCCTCTTGGTACCACACCGCCTTGGTGCAGCAGTTCACGCACTCAATAAACACCAGAACTTTGCACGTTGGGATACAATGCTTAATGAACACATCTTATACATGTACGCTCTGATATAAGACCCACGCCTGCACGCCTGCTTCGTCAATCTACTACCTGAGTTACCTCCTCCTCTGTCGCTGTAAAGACAATAACAGGTACGCGTGGTATATGCAGAATGAAATTCCATGCCAGCCGTAGCAAATAAGGGAACAGGAATATGACGACAAATATTATCGGAATGCAGCCGAGGCAGCTCGCAGCCAGACCGAGATGAACCGAAACGCATTTGGGGCCAGGCTCCAACGAATCCAGAAAGCCAATGGGTATGAGCGAGGGAAGATATTAGAGGGATGCCAGAACGAAAGGAGCCTGTGCTCGAGTGTGTATCTCTGGACCGGACCGCCCCAATGCGCCATGTTGCCTCGACTAGAAGAACGCAGACAGTAAAATAACACCGAACTCCATGCCATGCCTCCTGAATGCAGAGAGATGACGAGATGAGAGAAGATGACTGCAACAATCTAGCAATAGATGAAAGTAAAAAATGAGATGTCGTAAATGTGGCTCTAATAAGCCATCTGCATCTCGAGGACCTGGACGGACCCAGCTGCCAAGGGCGAGGCAGACCCAGATCTGGACGACATTGCGTCTTCGTAGCCGACGAGGGCTTGTGAGTGGAGTTTGAAAGCTTCTCCCATGAGCTTAGTGATACTGCGACTTGTTAGCATGGGCTTTTCCTTGCGATGGAGGGTTAACTTACCCCCACACAACCACTTCATCGATCATACTTCCCCACAAGCGTGCAACCGTGGAGCTGAGCTTAGCGCCGTATACATCGACAGAGTCGTCGTCAAATAAGTTGCGCAACTTGTTGTACATGGCCAATTCTTCTTCGTTAGCAGGCTCTTCGTCGTGTTCCAGACGGTACAGCCAGAGTGTAAGGATCACCACAAGGTCCATTCCGGCAAGCGGATGCTCAATGCTCCAGTTAGTGGCAGATGTGCGTGCGACCCAGCGGATGCCTTGTACAGCTGCGACTTCGATGCAGTCGAAGCATTCCTGGATGACCTTGATCATCTCCTGCGAGCGCTGAACCTTGTCACGCGCATTTGTCATAGCTGCGGCAACTTCATACGAATCGTGGTAGCGAAGAGCCTCCTGAATGGACTTCAAGTCAACGACAAGACGGGCGCGTGTGTTGCGGTACAGCGCCATAGCGTTGAAGATCAAGGGGTGGCCCTTATGCGGCGCGCTCAAACGGACCACAACGGTCTCCGGCTCGCACAGATCCAGTGACTTCTCCCAGGTCTCCAGCGCCAGGCGAAGCTTGTACTCGGTAACAACGTCCTGCAGGGCTTCGGGGCTGCGCTTGTGGTACCACACCTCCAAGAACAAAGCATTGATCATGACACGAGTTGCGAATGCGCTATAGCGGGCGGTCTCACCCTGGAACAGGTTGTCGTGCGCCTGACGGAATGTTATAATCTTGGATGTAGCCAGGGCCTCGCGCCATGCTTCCTCATCATCACCGCCCATGGTCCAAAGAGACTCTGAAGACGGCAGTTCCAGTGTGTCAAACTCGTTGAAACCCATGGCTGGTGTGTGGTTGTACGTGAGGGTCAGGAGACCAAAGAATATGTACACAGCGTAGTATGTGCGGCGACACTGCTCGTCCTCGATCCATTCCTGATGGCTCGGCTGGGCACCTTCGCGGGCTTCTGAGCGAATCTTCAGCTCGTAGCGGTTTCCTGCGACCATGTTCGCAAGGAGACTCTTGATCGAGCAGGCCCACTCGAGACCCTTTGGATCGCCACTCCAGCTGGAGAACTGCATGTTCAGCAGAGTGCTCTGCATAGTCCACAAGGGACACTTGCGCGAGCTGAAATTCTCCTTGTTCTGCAGGAACTGGTTGACAAGGACCTTGGAGCCAATGTGGAGCATGTAGGCCTGGTCTTGGTCGAAGATGTACAAAGCACCGATCGAGAGCACGGCCAGCAGCAGAGGCGCAGCAACCTCGGTTGGGTGGAAGGTCGCCGGGTGCAGGAAGGGCAAGTGGTGGTGGAACAGGTCGAAGTACGTCTTGAGCAGGCGGTTCAGCGTATTCAGGCTGGGCAGATGGAAAGTATCCAAGAGCGCGTTCTCGCTGTCGTACTGCTTGATGTTCTCGTAGACCCTGCGGCACTGTTCCTCCGACTCGAGCTGCGGTGCGCTGGTCATGGTCAGGGCCTGGCTTGGGCCGGGCGACTTGCGGTAGTCGACTGGTGAGACAGGACCCAGCATCGACGGGTACGGCGACAGCGGGTTGGGTGTACCGAGGTTGTTCTCGCTCATCGAGGGGAAGGTGGGCGCAAGCGCTGTGTTTCCCGACATGGTGCGCTCCATCATGGGCGCCAGATGGCTGTGCGGGCGGAACGAAGAATGCGTTGTCTGCTGCGGCTCAGGCTCGGGCTGGGGCACCATCGAGTCCCGCCATGGCATCTGCGGCAGCATGTTCTGGCCGGGAGCGGTGTATGGCACCTGAGGCACCGACGACCCCATGTGCTGGGGCCCGGTCGGCGAGATGACGGGCTCGGTGCGCTGATCGAGGACCATCTCGGGCTCCTGGCTGGCCATGGCCTTGTGGTGGAAGTCGGTCATCAACATGGCGGCCGTCTCGATGTCGACATCGACCATGGCATCCTCGCCGGCGTCGAACTGGTCGGGCGCGGGCGTGTCGAGGGGCAGCGCGCCCTTGGAGGGGCCGGGTGTGGCGGCCTCCTGCGCCTTGTTGCTCGCGCGGCGCTTCTGCTCACTGGGGAGCGGCGCGCCGCCGTCTTTGGCGTGAACGGTGCGGTCGTGGCGCAGGAGCAGGTCGCGGCGCACAAAGGTGCTGCGGCACTTGAGGCACTTGAACGGCCGTTCTTTGGTGTCTGCGGTGAGGGGCAGTTAGCAACAGCAACACCGTGAGCGCCTTCCCCGCAGCGCGACCACCGCGCGACCGTCCCGCAGCAGTAAACAGCTACCCCGCGCCCCAAACACAGAGCTCCATCAGGCGGCGTCGCGATAAGGGAAGACAACTTACGAGAGCGCTCGTGGCGACTGCGATGCTCGCTTCTGCTGAAGGCGCGGTTGCAGAACTGGCACTTGTACTTCTTCTCCGGCTGGCCGGGCTTGCGTGCGGCGACGGCGGCGGGCGCGGCGTTGGAGGCCATCGCAGCAGATGTGTTATCGATACGAACGGCAGACAGGCAGACAGGATCTCGAAACCCTAGGTGGGGAGATGGCTCGAATGCCGGGCGCGCGGGGGCGTTAAAGCGTGTGGATGGCTATGGTGAAGCTGGCGTGTCCCTCTCTCATTCCGCGAAATGTGCATACGAATGGGGCTACAGCACCGGTGCGGGCCGGTGAAAGATGGATGCAGGGCGGCGACAGCACCAGATGGCTGTGCGCGTAATGAGATAATGGGGGCGGGGGGAGATGGGATGGATGTTCGAGCTGTTGCGCGATGGCGGGATCAGAAGGGGAAAAGGCACTGGAGAGGGGTGACTGCTGTGAGGCTCGCGCCGTCCGTGCATTATTTCAGCGCCCCTCTGGGCTCTGCGAGCTTGCTTCGGACCAGCCACCCCATGATCATGGAATCAATACGCCGCAGATACAAGCGCTAGGCGAACTGTAACGGGCCTGTCGTTACCGTCTTATATCATGTTGAATGCGCATGGCAATATTACAGGTGGTTTGATAGGTGCACATCGTGTTGTTGCTTTCCCTTGCCAGCGTGCCCTTCACTGTTAAGGGCTCTACCGCGAACCATGGTAATCACTCATGTCTACAGCCAGCTTTCACCAGCATTCGTTATCTAATAGCTGCGCTCTGCTTGCCATCATCAACATCCACCTCGACATGCCAAAAGCTCCGGTGCTCTCTCTAGCATGGCCTGGACTCGTTTCGCTGTTGGACGTAATTGCCTGTCGCAGCCCACGGTCCAATTACTTTTCCTTCGCGGCCTGATTCGAGCATGGTTGCGCCGTACCACATGCTGTCGACAGCGGCCCCTACCCTTTGTCCACTCGTCGCACAGCATTGTGAAGAAGCGGTAAAGAACCTCAAACCGCTGTTACCTGTTGGAGCAATAGTTCGCACGTTGCCAGCTATCAATGCATGGGCGCGCTCACCGCCTCATGTATTGCTGCGTCGATACTGACATAGCAGGTCAATTACACGTACGAGACGCCTGGTTTCACCCTCCAACGAGTGTCATTTGATGACGATGGCGCGGAAAAGGGGCTGCCCATTCTCCAAACAATGACGCCAGAACAACCTTCAAACTTTCACCAACACACGTTTGGGCAACGAGCAATTTCGAGGCGGCCAGGGCGATCGCCGGCACGCTGACTTGTTCCTGGAAGTCTATCCAGTCCACCGGGCTAGGAAGCATCTCCCCGGACCCACTTGGCTGTTTAGTGCCGGTCCGCCAGCTGCAGTCTGCCAGATGCCAGCGGCCGCAGAAACCTAATGGGCAGCTTGAAAGTTGTCTTCGTATCCAGCAATTGGCAAACAGCTCAAAGACCTGAAGGTTCGACATGGCGCGCGACGAGAAAGTCGACGAAGCACAATTTCAGCGAAACACCACAACGTGCAATGCCCCGCCAGCCCGCTTTGTGCCCGTTGGATTGGAGATGGGAGGGATCCTCTGTCGCTCTGGAGGAGTGACCCGCAGTCTAAGCGCTAAATGGCATCGCTAGGGACTGACAAGTCGTCGCTCTTCACCGTTACTCCATGCCTACGTCCAAGAATCGAGACCAAGTTCTGGAGAGTCTCATCCCCCTCATTCAATGCCCCTCCAAACAATACTGTGCCCCTCCATCACTGCGCTTTGTTCATGAGGGGCTCTGCTTATCACCATCATCCCCCGCGCTAGAACATCTCTAGAAGGCGTCGACCTCCTGGGTGCAATCTGTGGAAATGGTTACGGGTCGCTGCCGCGTTGCCGTGCGCTCGGTACCGCCGCGCAATTTGTGTTCGATCCGACGAACGAATGGCAGCTGTCGCTGGACAAATTAGACAGGCCGTTCTGCGCGATGTCATGCCGTCGGTCTGCTTTGACGCACCTCCACGTGTCGACATGCAGCTATCTGTATGCGCGGCATATTTCCAAAACGAAGCTGCCTCAACAGTCTCGCAATTCTTCTGCTCGACAGAGACCCATGCATGTAAATGAGTCTCTGGTGTTGGTCGGCTCGAACGCTAGTTTGACCCATAAAACCAGCGTCGCAGATTTGAGGCAGCGCTCTTCCGTCTTCCACGCGACGAGCTATGCAAGATAAGGACTGGCGCTGGGTTGGCAGCTTCCCTCCGAGCTTCCATCGGGCCTTTTGAATCGGTAGTCTTCTTCGGCTGTCAGTGTGTGGGAGGCTGTCTCAGGGATACTCACTTCACTTACCTGCAGTGCAACCGTCAGGCGTGCAACCACAAAGCTGTCGCAAGATTTTCACAAATATCACATCTACATCAAGTCTGAGACAAGACGTGGAGTCCGTCCAGATACACGCTATCGTCACGTGTGTTGCAGGCAAACAGTGCTCGCATATGGAACATCAGACGTCGAGGACAGGCATGGTCGCGCAAACAGCACCGTCGCACAAACAGCACAGTCGCACAAACAGCACCGTCGCACAGTCCTCGAGACTTCGGCAGCCGTACATTTCCGGAAGTAATTCCTGGACTCTCGATTCATGGCCGCCGTCCATGAAGATCTCGCGAGTCAAGCAATGTTCTGGACAAATTGATGGGTACCAGCCCCGCCCTCCTTCTGCAGCCAAAGTTGCCAAACACTCGGCTTCACAGACGCTCATGCTCCGTGAGAACACCGCGAAAAGGTGGGGTCGCACCCACAATATTGGCTGCTGCCGTGTGTCAGACGCAATTTAGAATGGATCCGTCGGTTGATTGTGAAAGTCAACATATGACAGCGCAGCCGGTGCAAGGGTTTTGACATGTGCGCCGCAGTGTGAGCGCTGTCTGCACATGTAGCAGAGGCTGCACGCAACTGCGGATGCGTACATTGAAGTGCAAATGAGAGTGTGAGGTTGAGCCTGAGGCGCGGCAAGGCATCGCCGGGTGTGTCAATGCCAACGCAAATGAGGAGGATGCGCCTTGAGTGCGATGCATCCTGCGTAGTCCCTGACACGGCATGAGCCCGCTTCGCAGTCACGTGACAGATGTACTTGACCGCTCAGCGCGCGTATGGCTCCACGATGCTCCCTGGTGTAGCACTTTCCCTCGCTCAGCCTCTGCCCTCCCCTCTGTACCTCTGTGAAGCTGCGCGACCGTTGCAAGAGCTCATTCGCTGCGTCGCTCCCGCTAGGCGTGACTGTGAGGGCTCTAATTCGCATGCCGCCTTTAGCCCAATTGCGTCCCCACCCTGAGCCAAAAGACAACCGCTGTAGAAGCACCACCCTCCTGACGTCCACTGCGATTCCAGAGCAGACCGCCGCGTGCTCGCCTAGCTGCCGCTCCCCGCACCGCGCCGCTGCAGAGGGAAGGCGCGCTTGGAGTCCGATCGACGTAGCAGCCTTCCCATCCCCGCCCTGACGAGACGCAACGAGCGCGACTGTCTGCGCCGCCGCGATGAACGGCTACAGTGGCACCATCACGACGGGGGGCATGTACGTCAAGGCGCTCTACGACTACGACGCCGACGACCGCACGAGCTTGAGCTTCCGCCAGGGCGACATCATCCAGGTCATCACGCAGCTGGAGAGTGGATGGTGGGATGGGGTGATCAACGGGGTTCGCGGCTGGTTCCCGAGCAACTACTGCACTGTCGTGCAGCGCCCGAGCGAGAGCGTCGACGACGACCGCAACGGCGTCGACCTGCCGGACGAGCACGACACGCAGTCGCTGGGCGGCACCGACTACACCGAGTCCGACGCCGAGTCGATCAACGGCAACGACACCATGTTGCCCATGGAGCGCCACAGCGAGGCCCACAATGCCAGCAGCAAGGAGGAGGAGGCCGCCTTCTGGATCCCCCAGGCGACGCCCGACGGCCGCCTGTTCTACTTCAACACCCTGACCGGCGTGAGCACCATGGAGCTGCCGCTCGAGTCGCCGGCGGCCAACGAGAGCGGGCCGCGCGACCGCACAAATGTCTTCATACCAGACTCGTCGAGGCCGCCGGCAGAGCTACTCGCCTCTGGGACCATGTATGATACCGACGACGACACATCAGCCTCCGACTTCGAAGGGCCGGGCCACAAGAGCTCATATGGCAGGAAACGGCTGTCAGACGGCGTCTCGCCAGCAACGTCTATGGAGTCTATGAACCAGGGTCTGGCACCGAGATCGCACGACGCCAACGGCACGAGCTTCTCGGGCGCTGGAATGACTCCGGCAGGCACCTCGGCGACCTCCTTTGCGAGCAGCCCAACAAGCGGAGGGCAATCAGCTTCTGCGCAGCGAAAGTTCTACGACGACGTAAACCCCGTGCCGTTGAGCTGGAACCGCATGGTGGAAGACATGCGCCGCGCCATCGAGCGCTACCGCCTGGCCATCAACAACAGCGAACGTTCTGAGTTTGTGAAGAGGGCAGAAGACATCTCTGACCACTTGCGACTGCTGCTCGCAGCTGGCTCGGGAACCACCGACAACCACTCCGGGAACCCCTCGATCATTTCCACCAACAAGGCTTTGTACCCGCATTTCCGCGAAACCATGTCGAGATTCTCCAAGCTGGTCCTCTCCTCACACATCGCCGCGTCCGACTTCCCACCACCAGACTCGTACTCAAAGTGCTTGAAAGAGGCTGATGGTGTCCTGAATGGCGTGTATGGCTTCGTCGAGGTAGCTCGTCAACAACGCGGAGAAGAAATACCTCGCTTAGTGCCTGGCTTCATCGTCGGCAGCGGTGTTGGAGGAAACTGGCACAACAACGGCGCAGACCCACGAGACAGCAACGGCATCTCATCTTTCATGGAGGACGAGTTCGAGCCTCCTATGGAGCCAACAGTGAAGCTGGACTCGCGAGTGCTGGAAAGATTGGAGGACATCAAACGACTCATTGTATCGAGTGTCCGCCGGTTGGATGAGCAATGCGTTGTACGCGACAAGGTCATCTCCCGACAAAGACATCAGTTGGTTGGTGAACACATATGTACAGCTGGAGGGAAGGTTCTTGAAGTGTGTCGGCCGTGGCTGTCTACGGTCGAATCGATCAACCTCTCCTCAATCAACTCGACTACACAGGAACAGTCACTCGGCGAGTTCAGCATGCAGAAGCAGAAGGTCTACGATGTGGTGGCAGAACTGGTAATAGCTTGCCAAGGAGTTGCAGCACCGTTGGGCGACGAGTGGGCCGAGTTGCGAGGTGATTCTCTAGAAGATCGAATCAACGCAGTACGAGCGGTCTCACGAGACCTCGAAACCACCGTCGCCCAGCAGTATGGCCACCTGCAGAACTTGTCAGAAGCAGTCCCCCTCTCAGACATCGCCGTTCGCACTGACTCTCGAAGATTCACCGACACGGATTCTGAGCTCGCAACTTCGCATGTTCGGGGACCTTCAGCGACACTAAGGCCTTTGCTGAAGGATCTGCCCCAGTCAAAGACATACAGCGAAGGCACTGCCCTAGATGACTCCAAGATCGACCCGATTCAACCTCCAAGGAACAACAAGAAGCTGAAGGATTTCTTCGGCGAAGTACCAGTCATACCGCAGAACACAGTCGAGGAAACGCCGGAGTACTTGAAGCTCGACCACGAAGGAGAGATCTCTTACGACCACAAAGTTACGCCACCACAGCTCCGTGGTGGTACACTGGCAGGGCTTGTCGAGCAACTTACGCGCCACGACCGTCTGGATCCAGCGTTCAACAACACTTTCCTCCTCACATACCGCTCATTTACTACCGCATCTGAGCTTTTCGAAATGCTGGTCAAGCGATGGAGCATACAGCCGCCTCATGGTCTCGCAGGAGAAATATACCAGACTTGGGTAGATAGGAAGCAGAAGCCTATCCGGTTTCGTGTGGTCAATATCCTGAAGAGTTGGTTCGACAACTATTGGATGGAAGGCAATGATGAGGAGGCGCGGATACTAATTCAAAGAGTGTACAACTTCGCGAAGGACCATGTTGCGACAACTAGCACACCCGGCGCCGCACCCCTGATGACCTCCGTCGAGCAGCGCTCTCGTGGCCCGGACATGCCGACGAAGCGGCTCGTACTCACACTTAGCGCTCAGACGCCACAGCCGATTCTTCCAAAACACATGAAGAAGCTGAAGTTCTTGGATATTGACGCCACGGAATTCGCGCGCCAGCTGACTATCATCGAATCGAAACTTTATGGCAAGATTCGACCCACAGAGTGCCTGAACAAGACATGGCAAAAGAAGCTAGCACCGGGCGAACCGGACCCAGCTGCAAATGTGAAGGCGCTCATCCTTCACTCTAACCAGTTGACGAATTGGGTGGCGCAGATGATCTTGACCCAGCAGGACGTCAAGCGCAGAGTGATAGTCATCAAACACTTTGTCAACGTTGCCGATGTAAGCTGTGTGACGGTATTCTGACCATTCTCGTGGCTAACACATGTCAGAAATGTCGGTCGTTGAACAACTTCTCGACACTAACATCAATCATCTCAGCCCTGGGAACTGCGCCCATCCATCGTCTGAACAGGACATGGCAGGCAGTCAACGCACGGTCGATGACTGTGCTAGAGAGCATGCGCAAACTCATGGGTAGCACCAGGAATTTTGCGGAGTATCGGGACACACTCCACAGGGCGAACCCACCCTGTATACCTTTCTTCGGTTAGTGTGCTGCAGCTGTAACACCTCAAACTCGGCTGACTAGTCTAGGTGTCTACCTTACTGATCTGACCTTCATTGAAGACGGTATCCCTTCTTTGATCAAGAAGACCAACTTGATCAACTTCGCCAAGCGCGCGAAGACAGCCGAGGTGATCCGCGACATTCAGCAGTATCAAAATGTGCCATACCCGCTGCAGCCTGTGCCTGATCTGCAGGACTACATCCTGACAAACATGCAATCCGCAGGCGACGTGCACGAGATGTACGAAATGAGTTTATCCGTTGAGCCGCGAGAGCGCGAAGACGAGAAGATTGCAAGGTACGTGTATTCCAATGCATTCCATGCTATACCGCTCGGGACGCAGTGCTCGAAACACAGACGCATTACTAACGCTGAGACAGACTTCTCTCCGAGTCTGGATTCTTGTGATGATACCCCACGATGCGTTCGATCTATCGATCTTGGATGGTGGCAATGGCGTTGGTTTACATTTCCGCTACGATATACGATTGAGGCGCGAGATTTATGGCGTGCGGGCAAAAATTGCTCAGTACTGTTGCATTTTTTGGCGTAGGAAAACGAACTACGGACGGCTCACTTACTCACCTACCTACTTAATCTATTGAATCATGCTCGCTCGTCGGCATATTTCTGGAAGCTGCGCGGACGTTTAGGAGACCGCCGCTTGGTGAGAATTGTGAACGGGTGTTTGCAGCGCAGTCGCGCTGTGTGCGTGGACGGCTTGCTTTTCAGGGATCCGACGATGCGCGCTGCCTTCGCCGCTCGTGAATCGTGATGCCATAAGACGAGTTAAAATGACCTTCGTACTCGGAGAGTAGGCGAAAGGCCGCGGTTAATCCCAATTTGTGCGCGCCCGTTGCGTCAGTGCCATGTTGGGCCTTCCCGGAAAGAGCTGAACATGCCGAGCGTAGTTCATGCTGCCTTCCTGTTGCGGCTTCGCAATTCGCCCGTCGTGCGAGCACTGCGAGCATTCTGCTTGGCTGGTTTCGAGATGTAATTTTCGAGGGTCGCTTGTGAGGGGCCTGCTGGGATGCAGCATCAGTGGGCGGCCACTGAGCGTCGTGCGTGCCCTGGCACACGACCGTTGCACTTGCCGGATGCGGCAGAGGCTGGCAGAGCGCGTCAAGAGTACATGGGCAGGCCGAGGGTCTGCAGCCCTCGTGACCATAGATCCTCATGGCGTTGTGTGGTTTTGCACGGGCTGGCAGGGGGGTCTCTGGTACTGCAACACCGTGCGCTCTTCAAGGGCTGCTTCCCCAGAGATGTGCTTGTCGGCGCCGCTCACTAAATTGACAGCCAAGGGTGTTCCTTGAACTTCCTCCTTGGATGCTCTTGGGCACACTTGTTCCCTTGCCGATAGCCAATCAGGGAGGCTCATGCCGTGTGACGCTGCTCAACCGTTGGCCCTCTGTACTGGTGTCATTGCCGCTCGAGGGACTATCAACGCTATTTTGCAGCTCGAGTCTGCTTGCTGCGGTCCTGCTGTGATACGCCAGCCTCCGGACAACCAGCGCTTTGCGCTTAGCCTTCTCGATGGCTCTTCCTTGCAGCGCTCGTACTATCGAGTTGACAGGTGAGTCCCACTGCGCCGGCGCGCACGAAGGCTCTAGGTTCTCCACAGAAATTCGTACGGTGATTTCGGCGCCTTCCTGCACAGAGGAAATCGGCAGCGCTCAGGCCCAGCCCGTGACTGGCTGCTCGTACAGTAATTGCCAGATTCAACCCTGCACCGCCGCTGCCCTGGTGTGCCAGCGCCCAGCGCGGCGCCGTGCCTGGCTGCTTTTGTACCACGGCCCTCCCACTCCTCTTTACAAACCTCTTTGCACTCGTTCGGTTTGCCCTCCGTCATCCAGTTTCTCCTCACCCTAGTCGCTCACTGCAACATACCCTAATCGCAATAATAATGTTTCACTCCGCAATGGGCGCCATGCCCTGGTTGCTGCTGGCCGTGTCGCGCTTGGGTAAGTTGCAATTGGTGGCGGAGAGGTTGTCTACTCAGGCTCTCCGCGGGCGCCCATGTGTCCCGCCATTATCTACACCCACACAACACAAATAGTCCACAATACTGACCGACCACGCTTACAGCCAATGCCGCCTGCGAATGTGGATACTCGGTTAACCAGACGACGGATTCTGAGTATGCCGTCTTCACAGAACTCATGGAAAGCGACTTCCTGCACATGGACACGAAAAACATCACCGACTATGGATGGAGACCCCAGGTTTACAACGTCTCGGTGCCCGCCGATAACAAGAGGATATCGTACGGGAAGGAGTTCAGCATGGGCAACGTCGTTCCCAACCCGCTCAAGAACTCGAAAAATTGGTCGGGTGACGCTCAACACGGTGGTGATGCCGGTCTGGAGATGTGGGTGCGCGGCGACCATTCGAACGGATACGTCAACGGGTCGGAAGTTGTCTCAATCAGAGACGACATGTTGCTTGGATCCTTCCGTGTGGGCATGAAGCTCTCGAACTCGTCGGGAACCTGCGGTGCTTTCTTCTTTGTAAGACACTTTGGTGACGGTTATTGGGTCAATGCTGACTATTCACAGTACTACAATAACTCGCAGGAAATCGACTTGGAATTCCTCTCGTCCCAGTTCAACAGCTCTGGCGGCGCCGTCAATCTCGTTCTGCAATCCCCAGAATCTGTTGCTCATGGAAACGACGCTGCTGGCACATCCACCTTCAAGGTCGCGGCTCTTCCCTTCCAGCCTGACAGCATGTTCCACGAGTACCGCTTCGACTGGACCGCCGACCGAGTCACTTTCTACGTTGACGGTACTTTCCTCTGGGAGATGACTGAGCAGATCCCTCGCGAGGGCGGCGGCATCTTCTTCAACCACTGGAGCAATGGTGATCCCACCTGGTCTGCTGGACCTCCCAGTGCCGACACCGTCATGACCTTGTCCTACATCAAGGGATACTTTAACTCTACTGATACCGACCGCTCGCAAAACGCCTACAAGAAGCGCTGCCCCCAGTTTGACCCGGCCAAGGTCTGCGCTATTCCTGCGCAAACATCCGCACCAGATGTCTCGCTAGGCACCGACGCACCGAAAACGTATTTCTTCTCGCAGCAAGAGGGTATGACTACCGGCCAGATTCTCTACAGCAACGGAGCAACACTGTTCGGCGCACCAGCGATTTCGATACTAGCCCCTCTGCTGGTCACTTTGTTCAGCTGGACGCTAGCGTAGTAGTGCCGCTGAAGCACCGTACAATCAACCACTGAACATTACCACTCTGTTCCCGTGTTTCTTTATCGCGACAGCCACAGACGATCGAGACTTTTCACGAAGTACTCGAGACGCGGCATCATGAGCGCATGACTTAGGCGACGGCGTTTTTGGATACCTTGCATCGCACTTTTTGGACTACCCAACACTCCTTCGTTATTACAACACTACCACACCTTTCTGTCGAAACGTGCAGAGCGCTCTGACTACCTGCTGGGCCATCTCTTCGGATACCGAACATCCTGTGGCACGGTCGCTGCCCGCGCCGTGGCGTTCTCATCTCTTTCTTGTGCATAGACTTTGCTACAAGGCTTGGTACGCCAGCCTCTTTTTCACCTTCTTTCTGTCCAGCGGGTTTCGACCCGCGAATCTTATCCCGACATAATCATCTTGGGGCTGAGGCTTGATGTTCTCTTGGAGGTTACGACGGGGTTTTTTGCTTGGGTAGGAACTTATACCACTTGCCGTTACGGCCGCTTTCTCAGTATCGTCGCATTGTAAAGCAGAAGTTTTTTGGAGGGACTGGTAGCTTCTCGGGACTGGTTGTGGATCACTGTATCCGCAGCCTGATCACCAAAGGAAATCAAAATACCACAATCTCAGTAATCACTACTACGATCGTAATCTGAGCGCTTTTCTCTAACCCCAAGCCTTACCCAGAGAAGCCCAGTCTCGGCGCCTTACGCAAGCTGTGGCCCGCCAATAGGCTTGAGCGTTGCCGTCCGGAAAACAACAGACGCCAAGTGCCGGGACTTGACTGTAAATTTTGCGCTCGACTGTGCGCTCTTGAGCGTGCGGAGGCGTGTCCGCACCACCAAGTGCCAACAGGACGCGCATGCAGAAGCGCCGCGCGATCTGAGCATCGCTGATCCCAAGCAACGGGTCGAGCAACTGCCCGAAGGCGCCGCTGTGAGTGAGGTGAAATGCGATGCGTTAGACGGTATGAAGTTGTGTGCACACGGATTGTTGCCATTCACTGGAGCTTCGTTGCGTTTTGTGCAGTTGTCCTGTGCGCTTTGTCAGGATTTGCCGGTAGGGAAGTGTACTGCACTTGAAAGGCTCAGCGCCAGCGCAGGTGCGAGTGCACGACGAGTTGCCGGTTGTAGCTGTACCTGCGTCGCGCTTGGCCGGGGGGTTGACTCTGCCTACTGGGACTTGCACTCACGACGGGGCCTGCTGGGGTGTGCGAGTATCTAGCGTGACAGAGCGGGCCGGCAATACATGGTAGTCCACTCGTGATAGCGGAGCTCAGGCCTTTTGCACGCGGCGGAACCTCGCGGAAATGGTATTTTTGGAGGCGTACATAGTCTAAAGCAGCTGACACTCAGTTGAGCGGCGATGGCGGCTAGGGACCCTGACCTTTGTCTGCCTGTGGCCCTGAGCATCTTCGTCTGGGTGCTTGTGAACGCATGTTTGGTGTGCAAGCCGTGACTATGATCGGTGGAGGGATACACACATGCATGTGCAAGTCTGGTCGAAGCGTTGGCGATGGCGGACGCTGGGCACGGGCGCCGCTCTCCGCTGCAGTCAGCGAAAATTTCCCGACCGAAGAGGCTTGCAAATTGCGAGTGGGGCTTACCTATGGGGAAGGCGACAAGGCTACTGTGACATCAGCGGTGATCTTGCTCCTCCTCGTTGTGCAGGCTACGATAGTTCTGCATGCTAGACTTGTGCGAATGCTGATCAGCTAGCATATCTGGCGCGACCTCAACTCTCAGCAAACATTACACCTACACTAGGACCGAGCGAACGAAGGGTCGCGGAGAAGGACACGACATGCCGAGATCCCTTGGGATAGATACAGTTCTTGGCCAGATGCATCTGCATATGCAGTCTCCTCTCTGCGAAGCCAGACACTACTGCGGCCTGCAAACTCTGTCCAGCTTTACGTCGCGCCCTTGTCTCATCGCCGACTCACCCACAGCAACGGCCATTGCCGAATTCTTCATCTCCTCAGTCCGCATCTCGAATTGACAGATTACGGTATCTCCTGTTGCTACGCAAGCGCCCCATTCTTCTTCTCTATGGCTTGCCGTCAATAAATGCTAAGCTTCACCGGCGCCGCGCTAGACTCCTTCTTTACCCCTCTCGGTAGCACAAGCGAGGGCGAGAAATGCTTGATTTCCCGTGCCCCTGGAGCCGACGCTGCGCTCGATTCGACTGCGACGGTAGGGCGAATGCAAGGCTTCCCGATAGGGAACTGAGTGCATTCACTAGACCAGCAAATGCGGATACTCATGAATGTCGGTAGATGCGGAAATGCGGATGCGAGTGCGGTGAGGTAAGGGCGGGTGAAGTGGTGAATCTTGGTAGCGAGGAAGGTAAGGCTGGAGGTGGAATGCGGACGCTGCCTGGTTGTGGCTGGTGAATGCTTCCTCGACCTCTAGAGTACTTCCTGCCCTTGAGGCATGCAAGGTAGGTGGCATTGAAAGTCATTGATTGTTGACCAGAGTCATGCCAGCAACGGCCATACTCTGGGATCGTGCATCTCTTGAACGGCGAGAGGAGCCAAAGAATTAGCTGTTGCATGGTCTGGCTCCCTGTAGAGGATACGGTCGTTTGCGTCTGCAGCTTTGTGCGAACGTTGTCCGGCAAGAATCATCAGCAGTGATGGAAGGAGCATCGCCATCTGAGCAAACAGCAGCCTCGATCCTGGAGGTAGTTCTTTCTGTGCTTGACGCTTCTTGCAGGACTTCAAATTCCTGTTAGCTCGGTCACCTCTACTTGACACACTCTTTGTTTACTTTTTGGTCTGCATCATCTTTCGTCTGTCGTTTCTCGGAGAGTATACGTTTGTCCGTGAATTGTCACCAGCGATACCTACCTTGACATCGAGTTGTGTAACGAATAACAGTCGCTTGATTGCATCTCCGAAACATTGAGCACAACTGTTACCTTCGTCAAAGCAGGATCTTCGCTATATCGAGACCAACACGCTGGTATAGACCGGCTCATCAGAGGCGTGGCTCCTCCGGACATCATGCGCATATCTACTTTGGCTGCAATACTCTCGGCGGAGCTCACGACAAGCAGTCCTGCTGACCACAACGTACTGTCTGCACTTGCACCACACATGCCGACTATAACGACTGCAGCTGCACGATTCACCCCAACTTCCGGTCTTTCAACGCCTAACTCAGGACCTCCAGGTCTCAACGAAGGTCTCGAGTGAGTTGTTGGCTTCAGACTTTCATCCTTGACTATCTATCTGTACTGAGCTTTGCTAGACTTCGTCAAGCACCAGGCTTTGCGCCACTAGATGCATCTCCGGTTGAGGTTGTGGCGCCAGCTTTACCTGCACCTGCCCCCGCTGCTCCCGCCATGCCATCTGCAGCAATTCCTGCGGGACCGCCACCAGTTGTCGATCCACCTGTTGCGCCGGCTTCAGCACCAGTTGGACCACCTGTAGCCGTACCGCCGGCAAATCAAGCTGTGCCTCCAGCCGCATCACTCCCTCTCATTCCTGCGATAACGACGGTGCCTCAATCTCCACTGCTTACCGGCAACGATTTTGTGACTGTGCAGTGGGTCGAAACGCACGTCGGCACAATTCGTACATGGGCACCACAGACCAAAACTTTTCACTTTGCGGCCATGTCGCAAGCTCCGCTTCCCGGTGTAGGGTCGATTGGCATGGGGACGTTGACAGGAAAGGCAGGGCAGACGCAGACGATCTTAATGGTTGTGGGCGCGGCTTCCACTCCTGCAGTTGACTCGAAGAAGGTCATCGGTGCTGCCGTGGCAGTCGGTCTTGCAGGTCTCATGATCTGAGAGAAGTCGACAGTGAAGCTGGGGGATGTTCGGAGCGTCACACCGCGCTCATAAAGAAGACAGAATACTGGAGATTATATCAGAAGCGCAGAGCACAAAGGACATGCCTGGTATAATGCATCACAAGTACAGATAGTGAGCCATACTACCTTGAGCATATAAGCATATTGTAGCAATGACAATAATGTAACAACAGCCCAGGCTTTTACTGACATGTCTCAACTCGGGTTGGTCGTCTTGCAGCTGAGGGAACTCGGAGATAGTGACGAGCATCACACCACTGCACCACTGCACCACTGCGATAAGACACATTTGTTGAGCGTGAAACGTGCGACGTACCACAAGAAACGTCCACACGCACACAGCTCACTAGTCAATCGATACGCAAAGGCAGCTTTGTGATAATCAGTGCGGTGTTTCCTGATGGTGAATGGTGATGGTTTCGGGCTGTGGTGAGTTCAAGCCCCCTGAGCGAACCCCGCTTTTCGAGACGGCTGCCTCGCCAGCCAACAATCAGCAATTTGCATGTACCAGGAGTCCGGCCATCGCGTGACGACTGTTGAGGCTGAATCACCGAGTCGAAGGATGAGGCTCAGCGATAAAGTTGCATGCTACTTGAGATGAGGTTGCGGCAGGTGGACTGATGTCCTAGAATTCGTGGCGCGACCTTCACACTTCCGCTATCTGATGATCGGCCCGATGACGAAATAGGTTTGGGCTGTTGCGTGAACAACAGCTCAACTCGATGTCATAACGTGATATCAACCTTGTCCGTCGCACAAGCACTTTCATATTTAGGACTCAAGGTGTGGATACGTCGGTGTCAACAACATCAGCAACCACCAACGACATTCGATCAATCTGCATCACACCAACATCCGATCTGGTGCATTACCCGATTTGAAAAAGCCTACGACATAGCCATCGATAAAGCGGTGAAGGGTATACATATATACATACCCTGCGAGCTCGATCTTCATCAGACCATCATTCCCATCGATAAGGGCATCGTCGAACGACGGAACACCTGTCACATCACCACCTGAGGATCCCCACCAGATAGCACCGCACTGAGGACGAAGCAAGTGTATCGAAGCTACTCGATCAACCTCGGATTCAATCCAGCATTATACAACGAAAGACGAAGACATATGGCAACCGCCTATTACTTCGCCGCTCACGGCGCCCACTTCCCCATAGTACACGCAGAACAGGAGTTATCTCCAAGCCCTCCATCTCAACATCCCGCACTCAGCATCCACCAACACTTACTGCATGTACCTGCGACAGCATCCATCAAGTATGAACACAACGATAGCGTTGTATCCTCCACCTTGCTACCCAACGACGCCATGAACGGACAGCTAGAAAGTCCATTCTTCCGCTTGCCCGCGGAACTGCGCAACCAGATCTACGAAGAACTTCTTTGCGCCAACACGCCAACGAAACTATCCGATATCGCTTCCACATCGAGAATTCCAGCACCGGCACCCACATCCCCAGCCATACTCGCAACATGCAAGCGAATCCACGAAGAAGCGAAAGATCTGCTGTACACAACACACATCTTCCACGCACACCCGAGTCTCCTCACCACACTCCCCCACCTCATGACAACGTCAAACCCTCTCCTGTACCCCACCGTCCTGAGCAAAATCAAGCGCTGGCAGCTCACAATTCGCCTCGACACGGACCCACGCTTCACGGCCGCACAAGCCACAGCCGCATTCTCCGGCGCCGAGTTCCTCGAGCTAAAAGCCTGGCAGAGTATGTTCGACGGTTGTAACGCTGCAGTCCTCAAGCTCTTCACTGGTATTCGCGGCGTCAAGTTTGCACGGGTTGTTGGTAGCGTGGATGAGGAACTGGCGCGGTGGTTGGGGGAGAGGATGATGAGTTCGCTTTGCGAGGATGGGGCGCTTGAGTGGTGCGAGTGCAAAGGTGAGAGGTATGCGAGGTGTGAGGGGTGTGAGAAGAGGGTTAGGCTGGACAGGAATGGGGCGGGGGCTTGGGGGGACGAGGAGGATGCTTGGAGGTTTGGGAATCGCTGAGAGGGTATGAGGGGAGATTTTATACTAGAGAAGGGAGTGAGGAATGGATGGATACTCACGTTTCCTACTGTTTTTGTGTGGCAGGCAGGCGACTTGTAGCCTTTCAAACTATTTTGAGACTTGATTTGATCTACCCAAGTGCACGCCGAACTTAACACATTGCCGTGCTCGCCATCTTCAGCAGCGTATCGCGGTTTCCGACATCTTGGCTGGGATGCCGCCGTGTGATATGATCCATTAAGTGAGGCATGGCCACAGGCTCACCCTCATATTTTCGCACGGGAAGCTATGTCTGATCAGTCATCTTGCCTTATAAGTACGTATCGAACGGTACCGGCCGAAATCGCGTTCTAAGAGCGATTGGTGTCGTTGAAGCTGGCTCGGTGTGCAGTGATGGCGGGAACCGAGGACATGAATGTGAAGCAATGAACTACCAACGTGCCAAACAAGACAATGACCGTAAGACACGGTAAATTCGTGAGACCATGGGATGGGTGCGTATGAGCCGGTAGAAGAAATGACCAATGGTTTAGCTAAATAGCTCGGGCGTGCTTGTTGTGTCCAGCGAAAGGGGTCGCTGAGCATATTTCCGAAGGTAGCTAGTCGCTCAGTCTCATGCTGCAGGGTGTCGGTGGTAGTTCCTGCGAGATTCGAAAAGGCTTACGCGGAAGATGCTTCTCTTGAGGACAAAGTGGAGGCCGAAGCACTGGTCGGACAAACTTAGCGTGAGGCATGATCGGTGAGCCGTTGGTGTCGAACGTCCTCGAGCCCAATGCGTGAAAAATGTTACTCTCCCAGTCTTCATCGAGATGCTCCCCCAGCTCCAGTTGTACGAAACGGCTCCCAAAGCCAGTCGGGGATCCGCAGCCACTCTAAGAGCGTGGTGACGGTCATACCGTCATCAGCCATTGGCACTAGGTCCGTGATATCAAGCTGTGACAAACTACCATCCTAAGAATGATGTCCAGGCAGAGATGAGGATGATCGTGGGGTGTTCCCGAGTGGTATTTTACTGGGTTGTCGGCGAACTATGAACTCGATGAAAGATCTTCGCCGTAGGTGTGAACTCGGCGCTCTATACGCAGGTTATTGGGCATTGTTCGCAGCTTTTAGCCTCGCAGATTTGACTCCTTCATGGTGTTGAGAATGCTGTCGTTTACCGGCAGGTTCGAGTGCACGTCTCGACGAGCGGAGGGATAGAAGCTCACAACGTTTCACAACACGCATGTCGATAGAGTCACCATCAGTGTAAGCTAATCCAAGACAGATGTATTGGCTTCGCGTAGCAGAAATGGAAGTTCTGGAGTGTGCTGAAGATGGCTTTGGGAACTCGAAAGTCGGTTCAGGAATGGTGGACTTGCATAATACCAGCCGTGGCATAATACTAGACATGGCATTATCTCGAGACCTAGTATGCACCAAGAATCTATATAGTGTTGGGATGATACAAAGTCGCGAGCATAGCAATGGGCATGAGAGACATCGCTTTGACGTTCGTGAGACTGAGTGGGCTGAAAGATCTCGCATGTTGCAGAAAAAAGTATGTCGAGAAGTGCGAGCCCTGTATCGTGTGCAGTCTTACTTGTCATAGCAGCCAGTCTCTCATGGTATGAAGAGGCAGCAGTGCGGTACCATGGCCTCGTCGCAGACGGACCTAGCGATGTTGACGATGCATTGAGAAGGGCTATAAAGGCCGCCGACATCGTCATAGTTAGTCAGGGCACGCTTGCATAGGTCATCAATCATAGTCACAGATTCAATCCATGTGCTCGTCCTTGGTATGAACATCATTGGTGCTGATATCGAGTAAATTTGCCTCCTTGTTGAAGCGTATAGGCCGGCTGTGATGGCGTTCAACAATGTAGCTCTGGACACTGTGTATAACTCTGTCTGGGTGATATGCTCAAGCCCACTGCAGCATGAAGGTAAGTGCTACCAGGGACTTCTATGCATAAGGCTTGGAGATTGTCCAGACATACGGCAGCCAGTCGCCACAGACGTAGCACCAGGAGCATGCTGTAGCGTCACGACAAATTTCGCGATGTTTGTGTCGAAACTGTCTTCGAGCTCGTCTAAATTAGCGGAATGTAACGGCTGATCAATGTCGATTGCTGATAGGAGGCTGAGTGGGTATCCAGAAGTCTTAGTCTTCCATCTTGAGGCCCAACACCACTGCATTCTCTACCAACGAGCAGACACATGCGAAGCTCACTTACATATTGATGAGAAATGTCAGCAACATAGTGCATTGAAATCTGCAGAGGCGACGGGCAGAGTCGTGTGATATGCTCGACCGTGTGTTCGAAGAGAGGTCTGTATCGTACTTTTCCGCAAACAAACCAGCGAGTCATGCTCCAGGCATAGGGACGATATCACATATCGTTTCCCTGTCCTCCTAAGCTCAGCCCAGTCTTGCTGCGTCTCTGAGCGGTGTGATCCGAGCCGCGGTAGGTCTCGCCTGTCTGCACCTGGTCGTCGATGTCCGTGTTGATGAGTGACGAACCTCCTCGCTCTTGATTAACACGGGTGTTGTCTCACACGTATACTGGCTTGCGCACAACAACATATAAAACCAGTGCTCATACTCGTAGACACGAATCCAATTTGCACGCTCTCTTTGTGGGTAAAGCTCATATCGATGCTTAATGTAATTATGACAAATAAGATGCACCCTATGTACCAAAAGTGCACGCGCTAGCCGCATCCGTCACCACCTTCCATCAACAGCATACGAGTGCCCTACAGCAATCTCACCACGAACATGCAGCCTCAAAACATATGTGCTTACAATTCGCTCTCGCCCCTCCCGCTCCTCGGATGTGTTAGCAGCGGTGATCAGGACCGCAGCGTTTTGCTTGCTGTACGAAGGGCAGCCCTTGCTTTGTGCCTCTTTCCGGCAGCGCGGCGTGCTTCGATGGATCGAGAATGGCTGGACTGCATGCTGCTTCGTTAGGATCTGTTCGCGGGAAGGGACAAAGAAACAAACAGTTGGACCGAAAGGAGAGCCGTGCAGAGCATTCGCAGGATCTTAGTCGTGTTGGTGGTGTACTTAACATGCAAGGCGTGGATGATCACTCCCCGCAGCCGTTGTTGTGCAGAGTCAGCTGAGGCAAGCGCATCTTACCACCATCTGATTGATTACCAAGGTGTCACAGAAGGGGAGGGTGTCTTTACACAGGTAATCATTCACTACATATTCGCACATGCGCTGTCTTTGTCTTACAAAACCACAAGAAAACTTTAGAGGTCGCCACCAGACGTGAGTAGATAGATTCGAACAAGAACATTATTAGGAAAAGCGAACGCCTCTCTGGGCGGCTTTTTGTCTGCTCGCCAGTCTTACAGGGAGGATAAGGGAATAAATGGACCGCTTCGCTATTGTGACGGCCCCAGATCCCGCCCGCAGGGTATCAAAGAAGAGCGACCCAGGGCTGGGGCTAGCCACTCGACGGAAGAAGGTGGAACTGTTGTGAAGGCGCGGCATGAAGAATGTCCACAACGCCGGTGTATGACATGGTGATGCCCGTCATGAAGAACATACAACCCGTAAACCAAAGCAAATTCGAAATGTTTTGTTTGCTCCCGCAACAACCGTTGCATTATATCAGACCGCACAACCGGAGGTTCTCCTGGATAATGATATCTGCGACGAATTAGTTGGTGTGCGTGGGAGACAATGTGGACTACACATACCATTTACCGCAGCCATGACGAAACGGATCTGCATTGTGTCCGTCGCGCAGGTGAAGTGGGTGTAGATCTGCTTTGTCTCGTGCTGGTTGAGGGAGACGAAGCGGTTGAGGATGTAGTCGCACGCGGCGGCGTAGTCTGGGCCGCCCTCGTAGTCGGGGAAGTAGTTCTTCATGGGGCTAACGGGCAGCTTCTCCTTGAACCTGTCGATCTTGTTCAAGAACAGGATGATCGATGTCTTGACGAACCATCTCGAGTTGCAAATGGAGTCGAACAATGTGAGGGCTTCTTGCATACGGTTGACAGTCTCGTCTTCAAACAGCAGCTGGTCGTACTCGGAGATGGCGACCAGGAAGAGAATCGTGGTGACGTTCTCGAAGCAGTGGATCCACTTCTTTCGCTCGGATCGTTGACCGCCAACGTCGAACATGCGGTAGGTCAGGTCGCCGATGATGAAGGTGGTCTCGGTGATACCAGTTGTCTTGACACGCGAGCGGAGGACATCCTGGTCGTTGGGGATGTAGTCGGGGGCGGCGATGCGGTCAATCGAATCGAAGTAACTAGATCGATTAGCATGTGGCGCGACAATTGGCCGTTCAAGGGGTTGCTCACTATTTTGCGGAGTCGTTCAGCTGATACTCGCGCGAGCGTTGGAAGCACTGCTGAACACCGGCGTCCTTCCACAGGACCGAGATGGCGTTGCCAACCTCCGGAGGCAGGCTGTCACCCTCGATCTGTGCGGGCTGCATGAAGATGGTCTGGACGTGGTACTCGGCGCGCTGGTCGTCGAGCGGCAGCTCCAGCGACTCCATGGCCTCGAGGATGACGCGCATCGACTGGACGGTGTTGCTGAAGATGATCTCCTTGAACGACTCGCGCTCATCGCGGGAGTAACCGCCCTCGTGAATCAGCTTCATCTGCTTGAGAATCGTCGACTTGCCAGATTCACCAGCACCTACGGCGTGTTAGCAAGCGAGTGCGCAAAGGGCGGCGCGGCGCTACTGACCGAGCAGCAGCATCTTGATCTCATTGCGCTGCATCATCTTGTCACGCTTGAGCTGGTTCTCAATCTCCTCATTCCTCTGCTTCCCCTCCTTCTCCTCTGTGCTCATGCCGCAACCCATGATGGCGAGTGGATGTGATGTGTATTAGGGTAAAGGTAGTAGCGATGTTCCGTCGATAGGCCGGCCAATGCGGAAATCTAGACGGGTTAACGAGAGTGGTCAATGGCGCATGCGGTGGCGGCAATGTGTGTGGAAGAGAGCGTGCGTGGGCGTGAATGCGGTGGTGCTGTTTGCTCGGTCTGCTCAGCGCGCCTTGGCAGGCAGGAGCGGTCCAGCGGGCGAATGACAGGGGATGGGGGCCGACAGAGGGCTTGCAGAGGGCAGAGTGCAGCGTACCTATTGTTACAAATAAAGTGGCCGCGTTAAACAATTCACGCGCCGCAGATGGATGCAGGCGAACGGTGCCGAAGGGAGTGGCGGGAGGTGGGAGAGGGGGTGTGGCAGGTGAAGGGATGGATGGCTGGGTGAAAGGCGAGGCTCGCTTCGCGCCGCCGGCGAGGTGTCTCAGGGCAGCTGCAAGGCCGGTCCGGGGTGGAGACGCGCAGACGGCTGGGGCTGTCAATTCGCGGGTTGTCGAGTGTCGCAGGTAGAGGCGGGCGTGCGGCTGTGGGCGGTTGCACAGATGAGTATACAGAGCGAGGGCCGGGGCAGATGGACCACAGTGAAAGCACGCAGCAGACGCAGCAGACGCAGCAGACGACAGGCTCCAGCACCCGCAGCGAGGAGGCTTTAGATGGCACCGCGAAAGGAGACGCGCTACGCCCAAAGAAAACGGGTGCCATACTCAATGGATGGCGACGCCAGATCACTAATGGATGGTGTGCGGGCCACTCTGCAGACCCTCCCGAGCCTCTCTGAGGGCGCTGTGGACTGACAATTTGTGCGCGGCGGCCTCTGGGCGACGGAGCCGCGCCCTTGAGCGTCGTGTGCTGTCATCTGGCCTGAACACTCTGCCTACGGAACAGCCTCCACCACGAACATGTCAGACTGTTTCGACAGCAGACAGCAGAAAGGCGCTGCAGGCCCGCTGCTTCGTCCGCTGCTCTGGAAGCGCTGCTCGTTCGCCCGTCGCTGCCTTCACTGTACTTCGCCAGACGTACGCCGCCGACCCTGAGCCCTCACACGCCCCCCGTTGCCTCTCTGTCGCACCGGTTCGACACAGTCGTGCTGTGCTACGAGGTGCCTGCATCCACCAGATGCGACTCCCGTCCCGTTCAGCGCATCCGAGCGCAGCTAGCAGCTCTTCTAGAAGCCCCTCAAAAAATTTAGGGGCCCAGCAAACAAGCATGAAAGACTGACGCCGGACTGCGCAGGGGAGATTTGAAACGCAGAGCCACCCACCTGCACGGTCCCTCATCTTCGCCACTGTCTGCATCCCCAAGCACAGCCGCCCCTGCCCGCTACCTGCTGTCTCTGCTGCTGTCCCCCTCTGTCACCAGCAGCTTGTGCCTTGCGAGCTGTTTCAGCGCTGCACAGCATTCCGTCAAGAATTCATCTGCTCGACGCCGCAGTTGATCAAATCTGCCCCAGGCGACCATGGCTCCATCTTCATTGGCTTTAGTGACTGATCAGGCAAGGCGCGGCGGCAGGTGACTCGCCAAACCTCCGTCTCGATCGCGTCTTCATCTCCTCGACTCGTGCTCTTCATTGCAGCGCTGGCCAATCACAGCACTACTCTCGTTCGCATTCCCCTTTTCTACACCGCAGGAGGAGCGCGCTGGATGACGTTGCGCGGGTATCTATGCTCTCTACTCCGTGGCCACATCGCGATTGCATAGATCTGCAAGAGCTTGGATGCAGTTCGTGCGACAGAGACTGCACAGAGACCACCACGCCTCTTCCAAAAAGAGGTACGGCCGATGCATCCGTCACAGCATACGCGGTCGATTCCGCATTGCTCGCAGCTCGACTGACGATTCCGCCAACGAGTGGATCAAGTGCGCTTATGTATTTGGAAAATGCTCCGGTGAGAACCTTCTTCAGGGCTTGTGCCGACGTTATCACGGCATGTCGCCACCTTTTGCCTCGGGACCCTGCGTAGAAGCCCCGTTGCGAGTCAAGAAGCGAATGGATCGTCGGTATGCACGTGGAGGCATTGACCAGGAGTGGAAGTACTTCGTGTTGGCTTTCGTATTGTAGACCACCCATTAAGTCAGCAGCATTCTAGCAGCTCTGGACCAATGGCTGAAGTTTGATCCAAACAGCTGTGGATCACATCTCATGGCGTAACGATTAGCTAGTCTCCTTGCCAGGTATATGGCCGCTCAAGAGGCTGAGATCCATACGCTGTGCGAGCTGACTGGTATTCTTTACCATGAACACAACACGGAGTATGATCGACAACAACAACGAGGCTACAATCACCCTACACGCGTTCACCACGGGTCTGACATCGACAATTGAAGATCGTGATGGCCATCAAAAGGGGGTTGTCGACTCCCATCCGGAAAGTCGAGCGTACATCCTTGACTCCACGCGAGCAACGTTGAACCAAGGTCTAGACTCAACTGACAGTACCATCAAAGTAGCGATGCGGTCGTTCTCTCGACATACCACCAAACAGCACATTGGAGTAGCAGTTAGCTTTAGCCACAACGTCAACTGTCGCACTGTCAGCTTGACGGGTGCACGCGACCCCATGTGTTCAACCGTGTTTCTGATGGCGGTCTCTCATGGATGCCGACTCTCACATTTGCCACATTGGACGTTGGACTGCATCAGTAGCAGGATCTCTGCACCCGCGCAAGCATCACAATCACAAACACACCCTCGGGCTCGACACAAAGGCGACTCGGTCGTTCACGCAGCATAGATGTGCCGGGATTAACATCTGCGGGACAGACGTCGTCACTCGAGCGTTTTGCACATCCAACAGCTGCACGTTGTCAGGAGGCTTGCCTGGTAGGACGCGGTACAGTAACTAGTCTTCCTGGCCAAAATTCTATTTCCAGCACTGTGTCACCTTCTACATGCATCATCGAAGGTTGAGCTGCACAGCTGCGCACAACGCATCAAACGACATAAGCCCAGCGTGCACAGCAGCACCCAACAAGATGATTCAGTTTAGTGACAACACGTAGGCCAAGTCTCGCGTCCATTCCGTTGCACGAAAGGTACACAGGAGGCGTCCATCGACAGGTAGTCGTGGTTGGTGAGACTGACAATCCGGCGCCTAGCTTTCGGCCAATTGGGTAAGGCGCGGCAGGTACGCGCCCAGAATAGCAGCCAGTACAGGATCATTCCACACAGTCGGTAGAAGACTGTTGAATTACCCTAAAACTCAGCGTGCGAGCGCTTACAATGGACAGCTATGACATCGAAACCCACATTGTGACGCCTCGGCGGCTGCCCGGCCACAACACTGACCAGGCGCCTAGGCAAGCAGTCGATACATATCGTCGGCCTACCATCCCCCGTAGAGTCCCTTTTGGATGCAGCATTTCGACTTCATGAGACGAGTGATGTGTGCCGGATTTTTTTGATTATCTCCTTCAATTTCCTTTACTTTCACCGCCGCTGGTTCGGCGCTTGTCCTTATGTTACTTCTCAAGGTCTTCTAGATTCCCTAGTGAGTGCGCGAGCAGACCCAAGGTTCGTCAAGAATGTAGCTTACAGGTATACAGATTCTGTACCACTATGCTTTTGAGCCATGTCAAAAGGCTATGCATCATCTCGGCATCCCTAATCGCAGCTGCGCCGCAGAACGCAGCACCTACGGTCACTTCAACACCAGTCACGCTCCCTACCGAGCTTCAGCAAGACGTTCCTTCCTGCGCATATTCATGTATCCGATCATCGTTATCACAGCGTTTTCCAGTAGCATGCACAGCTCAAGGAGATCTCGAGTGTCTCTGCTCTCGTTACAGCACTTTCGGCGAGTCACTGGGTGAAGTGGCTCTGGGCTGCGTGTATGCTTCATGTGGAAGCCTTGATGCGGCTGCGTCAGCCTATAATGTCTGTCTTGGTCAGCAGAACGCCGTTCTGCCTACCAAGACGGCTCTTACCGTTATTCCCAGCAGCACCGTAAACGCAGTCCACAGTTCAGCTACTACCTCGTCTAAATCTACATCTACATCACGGGCCACGATCACATCTATTACAAAGACGACATTGCAGACGCAAGTATCCTCCAGTCAATCTGTCTTTGTGGATTCCATCTCGCTGCCTGCATCAGCCACTTCGTCACCATCTACAGCCACCTCGATTGCAGCCCCCGCGGCGAACGATGACCGTCCCGAGATGTCGCCGGCTCAGATTGCGGGTCTCTCGGTAGCAGCCGTTGCAGCTTTCATCATCGCCATTGGACTGATGGCGTTGAGTGTCTTCTTAAGACGGCGCAAAGAGCGGAAGAGCACGTATCTGAATGAGAAGGACCGTGATCGCCGAAGGCAGCAGGAGGCGCGCTTCTCACATTACGTTCCCATGGACGATGCGCCGGCACCTCCAGCTCGCTTCTCTATCGGACCACCCCCCCCTCTTGCTTCGCGCAATGCACCCAGATACCCACGTCTTGTCACACCTTCACCTTTCAGCACACTACAGATGTCAAATCCTGGAACTGGCCGCACTGCGATCCGGCCGGGCGTTGGAACTTCCAACAGTGGGGCTTCCGTTCCTATGTCACAGATTGGCCTTGCCATTAGCGCGGAGCTCGAAGGCTGTCCTGCACCTGTCAAGTCGGCCAAGCATCCAAGACAAAAGGTCACAGAAGAACACTTCAGACCCGTCAGCACGCGCACTGAGGCCACAGTGTTCGAGGAAGATGAAGTCGCGGCCCGCCGTCGATCATCGAAGCTCCTTCCAACACCACCAGTACCTGTCATGCCAATCCGCAGTCTCCAACCCTCTCGACTTCCCTCAAAAGCACCAACAACTTCCACCATATCTTCAAACCGTGCAGGGCGGGGCTCGGAGTTGTTTCTTGATATCCCGGTCCGTCACGAGAGGCCATTGCCCAAAAGGATCGTACCAACAGGCCTGTCATTGACCGGCTCTCCCGCACCAAAGCGTCCCACACCCCAACTACAGATTCCCTCCTCCACCTCGCAAAATACGAGTTCTACATCAACAACTGCCGTAACTCCCGCCAGCGCAGCGGATATCCCCGACTACTACTTCAGCACCCTGCCGCCCCCACCGCGTGATACCACACCCCGCCAGGACTCGGATACTCTCCCAGCAGCAAAGGCCCGCCGAGCACCTCCCTCGTCCAGCACAACCGACTCCCGCACAGTCTCAAAGACATCCACGCACCCAACCTTCCGCGACTCGATCTCGTCCCAGACTTCCTTCGAGACCGCCGACCCCAACGACCCAACTCCAGAAGACGACTCGGACTCAAAGCAGTTGTCTGACGACAACAAACTCTCACCTGTTGCAGAGTCTCCAATCCACGGTCTCAGATACCCCAAAGTCCCACGTGCGTCGAACCAACTAGTGCCCCGCAGCTCCCCGGTAGGCTCTACCCGCAATGGCTCAGTTCGGATGGGCGGTTCGCGCCGCAGCCGCGAGGAGGGCAGATTTTACGTGCGCCCGCCTCCCGAGGCGAGTTCTCTGCTCGTCAAGCGCCGCGGCGAGCGCGAGGCCGTCGACCTCGAGAAGAAACTCGTGCTCAAAGACCCGTTCACTACACCCACGCGTCGCCAGATGCGGAACGCCAGCGAGCGACATGATGCTGGTAAGAGGATTAACTCGTGGGAGCACACGCCGGCGTCGAAAATCGATGCTTATGGCTCTCCTGCGATGACCGTGCACGAGGCGGATCGCCCGAGGCCGTTGAGCATCGTCAAGAAGAGAGATAGTGATGCAGGGGAGATGGTGGGACTGAAGAGTCCGGTGTGGATTCCGCATCTTACGCCGACGAGGAAAGGGGATGATCTGTTTATTAGTGTTGGGTGGGGTGATAACTTGCGAGGCGGGCGTCGAGGGTGAGCGAGGCGCGCAAAGGTGTTTGACGATTTCTGTGTATAAATTTTTCGATCTTCCTAGGGTGTGTTTGTACAGTAGCGTGACGAGATACCCATGGCTTAGCGTAGCAGTTTGACAGTCTGATTAAGACAATGACATTCATAACAGTTTCCTTTACTCCTCAGACCAAGAAAAGCTCGTGCTTGTTGCGATCGCCAAACCTGCATATCACGCCCTCACCTCCCTGAGCAGCATATGGCTCACGAAGCAGGGCAGCCCGGTAGCCTAGTCCCTACCATGTATCCTGCCTTGAGCCGGACACAAGCAGCCGTCCATCAGCATTGTCATCACCACAGGTCCTCAGTACAGCAAGGCTTACTTCAACCGTAGACGTTTAAAAGCCGTCAGTAATCACCCTGCCGGTTTGGAATATGTGGAGGTATTCGGGCGTATAAGCCATAGATAATCTCTTGTTTCTTTGGCGGCCGGCACAAACCTGCTTTCCCGATGTTTCGGTGAGTGCAAGTACATCCCCGCAAGACATGTAAGCTTGTGTACTGACGCGAACCTACGAGCCACGCCGGCGAGAGCCATGACCGTGTCCTTGTAAAAAGTCAAACGGTTGACCCTGTACTCGATGATAGGATCAATCCATATGTTGAAGCTCTTCCGGCAGTGTCCTTGCGGGAGACGATCCGGCCTGCAGAATCGTAGTACTGCGGATACTAGTCTTCAGTGGGCGCTCGTTCATTTTTCTCTCATATATTCGATCACAGCTCTTCTTGAGCCGGTGGGTCGACCCTATATTCTCGTCGTAGCACCTATCCCCACACTCCCAGGCCAGGTGGTGATATTGGTATAGAGTTGTGCGTCGGCACAGGAACTACTCCCGAAAGGCCCATGCGTGAGTGAAAAGCGGCCACTGTGTCGAATCCAGGCGCTTCCAATATTCCAACTCGTCTTCGCTGTGGTCCGCGAACAGTGGATATCCCCCGGGCTATAATACTATGTCCGGAGGGGTCGGCTTGGCGAAGAGTGTAGAGACTGCGAACCCTAGGATCAGACAAGAACTGTCCATGGTTCGCTTCGGGTGGCATGAAGAAAGACGACTTTGCATGTGCAATTGCTACGGATTCCCAGTCCTCTTCAGAGTCTCACGTGATGCCGATGAAATCCTTCCATAGAGACTGACGGCCCAGATTGCGAGGCATTTCGATTGCGGCCTTCGCTGCCGGACCGCTCTCCCCCGGCCCTCGGAATTAAAACAAACAGTCTCGTCCCGAGCGTGAGTTGTCTGAGCGTACACGGTCGGAATGACAAAGACACTTGACACTTACCATCTAACGCTTATCAGTCCGATACCCGTTGCGTGATGTCGATGCAAGCGCACTCCTTCCTTCTCCCGCGCTGGCTCCCAGGAACAAAGCGCGTGGGTGTAAGATGGGGCCGGTGAGTAGGTTGGCGGGTGTGACGTCGCGATGCGGGGAGCTTGAAGGACAGGGTGCGCAAACGCAAGAGGAGCAAGACGAGATGGCGTTTAGATGCAAAGATATATACAAGAAGCTACGCAAGCCATGTTCGAGAAGCTACTTCCTCACCCTCCCATACCCCTTACTCAACGCCGTATCCACATCCCCATCCACCAGCCTACTCCCTTGGGGCCCGCCATCTGCCCGCAGCACGTCTTCCCTGCGTTGCAACAGCATCTTAACCTCATTCTCCCTCTCCTCTTCCGCCTCCAATCCCTCAGCCACCCCACGCCCCTTATCCGCGCTCATCCCACGCCCCTCTGCCTCGCGCGCCCAGCCCAACTGCAGCTCGGCAGCCGCAGCCTGCTCGAACCTACGCTTGACCTGGGGATCCTTCTCCAGCTGCTGAAAGGTGAGGACATCGTCTGGCCAGAAGGCCGCGCGGAGCGCCTCGACGCCGATTTCGAAGACGACGAGCGCGAGAAGGATAATGAGAAGGACGAGCCACCAGGGTAGCGTGGCGCCGAAGCCGCGCACGAAGGTGCTGCGCACGTAGTAGATTGTTGAGGCGGGGTTGTATGTCAGCGAGAGGATTATGTTCCAGAGGAACCAGCCGCCGACGGAGCAGAAGATTGCGAGCCCGTTTGTGAGCGTTTTGGAGTGTGTTTCGAAGAACCTGGTGCACTGTTAGCTGCGTGTGTTGTGCGAAGAGAAGGAAGGGGGCGGGGGGCGTACTGCATCTTCAGGCTAATGGCGCACACGACGGCCGTGTATGTGATGCTGCCGAGGGCGAAGATGGAGTTATCCTGGGTGAAGGGCGCGGCGCCGTAGAGCGCGAGCGCGCAAAAGTACACGAGCATTGCCTCGGCCGAGGCCATGAACATCCAGGCGAGGTATACTCTGATGTTGAAGCCACCGTTGCGCTGGCCCTTTGTGTAGAGCTCGGGGACGGCGAGGAGGGTCGAGGCGGACAGGTCTTTTTCGAAGACGCCCATGAAGATGACGGGCAGCGAGGTGAAGAGCGTGTTGAACATGCTGAGCGACCACGACTCGTACAGCGACGTGCCCGTGTAGCCGACGGAGCGTTGGTACAGGGCCTGTGTGAGGTAGAAGAGCATCTCCTTCCAGAACGTGCCGACGGTGTACTTGCAGGTGCGCATGTAGTTCCAGCGCCCATGCACCAGCAGCAACTTGGTGAGGAATCGGAACTGTGCAATCGAATAGTCGGACGTGCGCGCTGCCTGGAGACCCTCCTTGCCGGTGATGCCGATGCCGACGTGTGCTTCTTGGATCATGGCGATGTCGTTGGCGCCGTCGCCGATGGCGAGTGTGATGCTCTTCTTGACGCGTTTGCGGATGGTGTTGACGAGGAGGGCTTTCTGGGAGGGTGAAGCGCGGCAGCAAATCACCGAGTCTGCGAGGATGGCCAGCTCGTAGAAAAGCACCTGCAGCGTCTCATCTTCGGTGATGCGGGACAGAGTCTGGCCGTCGACGACCACCACAGAGTGCGCTACTGTGCCCTGTGTGATGGCTACGACGGCTGCAGCAGCCATCTCTTCGACATGCCCAGCTTCATCGTCGAGGATAGTGACAGTGGAGTAAGCCTTGATCAGACGGCACGAGTATCCGATGTTGATGGCAGTCTCGCGCTTGTCGCCCGTCAACATCCACATCTTGATCTTGGCACGGCGGAGCTTGTCGATTGCCTCGGGAACGCCTTGCTGGAGCTTGTCTTCGATAGCGGTCGCAGCACAGAGGTCGAGGTTCTGCTCGATCATATCACCGGCCTCTTCGATCAGTCTGGTACGGTCGACGAGGCTGGTCGTAGCTTCAAGGTAGCCTTTCTTCCAACTTTGATACTCGTCTTCTGTCAGATAGCGGTACCCGTACAGAAGCGTTCGAAGGCCCTCGGTAGCGAACTCGTTGATGTGCTGGAGGCAGCGCTCAACAACGGCCGAGTCATCACCTGCGACGTTCTCGTCGACCATGGCTTCCATATCCTCCAGCTGCATCGAGCTCCTCGCTGACGATGCCACCGAGGAAAGGCATCCGAGGTCGGACGGGCGAGGGGTTCGCGAAGGCGACACTGTGTCCTCGATGGGGTGACGACCAAAGTCGTTCTCTCGCTCTCGGAGCCACAGATCCACGTCGTCTCTCGCAGACATTGAGGGGCGGCCACCAATACTGCCTCGAGCCATCGAGTGCCTCCCCATGCTGATGCTGTGGCGAGCAGCTTGGGCAATCGACATGCTCCTCCGGCCCCCAACACTGCTCCTCCTCCCACCGATGCTGCTCTTGCGATCAATCTGTTCGCTCATGCGAGCGATGGCTGACTGAACCTCCATGCTCTTCCTCTTGTTCGCATTTCGCTCGATCTCGACCATTTTCTTGTTTGCGAGCGAAGCCAGCTTGAGGCGTTGCATGAGGATCGAGTCGGCGCCTTTGCAGAGTATGCACACGCGACCGTCTGGAAAACGAAGGACGATGGACATTCTCTTGCGCTTGCTGGAGAACTCGATAACGTCTAGGATCTCATACGTTTCGAGGGTGGGCTCGCCTCCGGATCTGATGGGCAGAATCTTGAGTGTGATGGTATGCACATCACGATTGATGAGCAGGAAGCCCATGTCTTGAGCAGCCTGGACAAGAGCGAGTTCGTCGGGGGATGACGCCATGAAGTGCGTCTTTCCATCCTCCTGGACCTCCGGCAAGCACGTGTGGCAAAGCGCCAACGAAAGCAGAAACATGCGTGCCTTTCTCGAAAATGGAGTGTGAGGCTTTCGTTGCATGTAGCGAAGCATGTCGCCAGTCAGAAGCTCTCGGGAGGCCTTGTGCGGGTTTGTCGTCGACTGCCACCGCGAGCCTGTGGTGTCTTCGGCGCCAAATTGCTCACCGAGATCTATCGTGGCCATGCCGTGCTCCTCAAACATGACGTCCTTGGCTGACCGTACGCTTTTCCTGCTCTTAGCTGGCTCTTTGCCCTTCTTGCGCGGCCTGTTCTTTAAACCCTTCTTCTTCTTCGAGTCGGGCAGATCCGCATCGTGCAGCCATGCCACGCCGGCCACGCTCAGCTTCCGAAACTTCATCGAGTTGTCGGTGAGCGTGCCAGTCTTGTCGGAGAATATGTAGCTGATCTGTCCCAGCTCCTCATTGATGGTCGATGTTCTCGGCTCGCAGGGCGTGTCTGACACTGGGTCATACATGTCAATGTCTGTGTGCAGAAAAAACATCTGAGCGAGCTTGACAATCTCCAAACTGACGTAGAGCGACAAAGGGATCATGGTATTGAACATGATGACGAAGGAGGTGAAGCTTGGGAAGAAAGCAACAGAGGATCCGGACAGGTACCAAAGCCGGTCTTCCTTGCGTTGCCAGATTTTATATGCAACGGCGTTGAAGACCGAGAGGAGGATGACGAATATGACGATGATGATGACGATGCGGTTGACGAAGCCCTGAAGCGCAGGAGCCTTGATGCGTGGATTCTTATTGGCGTTCATGCGGATGCGGCACTCCTCGCCTGAGTAGATGACAAGTCCGATGGCATCTGGAGTATTTCGCAGGATGCTACCACGGAAGATGATCTCGTTTAGTGTCAAAGGTGCTTGCTTGCCACCTACTTGGACACGGCCCTCGAAGCTGTACAAATCTCGATTTGGATCCTCGATGACGAATTCGGCTTCTGTCCGCAGGACATCCTCCTGCGTCTTGATGATCTTCGACATTGATGCCGCGGTCTGCTTGCTTTTCAGGTTGGTCTCGCCATCCAGCGCCATCGTTTCAACAAACGCTACGCTGTTCTCGCCGCTGGAGTGCAGCAAGGCCAAGTCTGCGGGCGCGGCATCATCACGGTCCAATTTGATGATGTCTCCGACCTGGATGTCTTGCCACTTGATGGCCTCCCATACCAGCTTCTCTGGCTCCGGGGAGGACACGCTTCCGTCATCCGTTGCCGTACTTTTATGAACAGGCAATGGGCTGGAGCGCAGGACCTTTGCTTCCCGATTGTTCTCGGCCTTGTCGAGCCGGTACCTCCTCAGGTCGTCGTAGCCTTCTTTCGCGATGGACAGGAAAACAAAAAAAAGGAGTGGTACAATAGTGGTGTATCTGCCAGTGGTGCTGAGATCGGGTATCATTTGGAGGATTGAGATTATAAGGAAGTAGAAATTTGCGAGCTTGGAGAACTGGGCGACAAGTTGACGCGGTACAAAGTTCCAGGCTGAGTATCGTGTGGAGCGAATCCAATTCTGCACATAAGGCTGTGCTGTTCGTTCGTCGAGCAAGGGCTCTCTCCGTGTAGAGTCCAGGACTATGTGTCGTCCATCTTTGCTGGGCGCTATGTCATGCTGTCGCAGTACGAATTTACGTGCCTGTGTTGCGGTTTCGCGGAACCGTTTCCCGTACGTGGCCCTCCTGCTGGTCTGGCTTTTGGTGAAGCTGCTGTAGTGCGGAAGGGCGATTGGTCCTTTTCCAAGCTTGGCTTTTGAAAGATCTGACGCTTCTGAGGCATAGCCAACCTGCGCAGGAGTGACAGATACAACAGTGTCTCCGCTTTTCAAAGCGTCCCTGTTTGTGCACACGTTCGACTGACCATTCGACTGACCATTCGACTGACCATTCGACTGTCCATTGCCGTCTTGCGAACGGCCAACGCTCTCCTCCAACTCGATGCTCCCAGCCAGAGGTTGCGCCTGGTCTGTGTAGTTCTTCCGGAACAGAGCGCTGCGCATGGACAAGCCTCGATTGCGGGTCTTGGGGGCCGGCGGCGAGCTCTTGCCGGAGGGCTGTGGTGGGAGAGGCGAAGCATGGGCAGACGGGGCCTCTACGCCCTCTGGGTCCAGCTCGCGCGCATCGACTGTCAGGTCTGGTGTCCCAGGTGTTCCTTGGACAACCTCGTCAACCTCGTCAACCTCGTCAACCTCATCAACCTCGTCAACCTCATCAACCTCGTCAACCTCGTCAACCTCGGCCCAGCTGCTCACTCGACCCGTCCTCTGAGCGGGCGCGTGTCGTTCCATGTCGGTCGAGAAGCGCACCCTCTGCGAGTGGTCAGAGGACATGCGCGCCGCCGTCGGTCGCGCGGTGCTTTCTCCGGCCGCAATCACTTCATCGTCGTCGTGGGACGCTGAGCGGCGTCTGCGCGCGCCGCCGCTTGAGTCTCCAGCGGCCGACATGCTCGTCCGACATCCCAGACGCAGGCGAAGTGGGTGGAGTGTGCTGAGCGCGTTGAGCAAGGCCGCTGCTTGTAACGATCTGTCTAGCGGCTTGTCCACTTAGCGAATACGCAGCAGCGGAGTGGGGGGAGATTCGTTCATCTGGGGGGGAGATTCGTTCATCTGGGGGGGAGATTCGTTCATCTGGGGCGGGCGCTGGTGAGCAGGCGTCAGATACGAATGGATGCGCGCGGGCAGAGCTGCGGCTGGATGCTGACAGGTTTGGCTCGGCAGCCGGCCGTGATGCATGCATGCTGTTCGATCCCTGCAGCGCACCTACTGCGAACCGTCAACGTAGGTAGCACGATGCGGCGCTGTCACCCAGCAGCCCCACCCCAAACGTGCTCCACAGACGTGCATCCAGACGGCTCAGAACCGTGGGTGTGCGGTCCAAGGGTTCAACAAAGGACCGCCACGTGCGGCCCGCCAGATCTCACTGCAGGGCTCAGACCTCACCCCATGGCTTAGGCCTCACCCCACAACTCAGACCTCATCCCACAACTCAGACCTCATCCCACAACTCAGACCTCACCCCATGGCATCTTTGTTTGCAAAATGGTTGAACTGAGAGGTGGCTATGCTATGCTATGCTATGCAACGCTGCTTGAATTACTAAACTTGCACCGAACCAGCTACGGGCTACTCCAACGCCGTGGTAAGAATGCCCTGAAAAACAATGTGGTATAGTGAGAGTCCTGTGACTCGATGCATCGTGTAATCCTCCTCTTCGCGAATATACTCGCCGACTCCACTCCCATACATGACCTTGGATAAAAGAGAAAGCAGTCTGTGTTGGTATCCCGATGTCGTGACGCTCATTAAAGTATAAACCCTCAAAGACTATGGTAGAAGAGACGAGCGCCATGCAGTATGCGGCCATAGATATTGATCCAGTAGAATGTGACGATATCTTGTGCGGAAACAGATGATTAGGAAATGTGCCCGTCGCCCGTCTACGTAGCAGCTACGCACCAGTGGCGGTGGAATACCCACGCGCTCTTCTGGCACTCTTTGCTGCAGTACTTTGTCCTTCGGCAGCGACGGCACTTTGCAAACTGGCGTGTGTACTCTTCCCACCGGCCGCACTGGTAGTACGCACATTGACGGATGCCGCCTCGAGAGTCGTCTTTTCGGCACAGGTTGCGCATAACAACGCTTGCCCAGTACTGCATGTCCGACGTGTGGTGTCGAACGGTGAACTGCTCGACAAGCGGAAAGATGTTGAAGTCGTCGGGGAGCTCGTACTCCTCGTCTTCCTCGCCCTCTTCCTCGTCCGTCTTGGGGACAGGGACGTCTCCGTCCAGCAGCTGCAGGTCGGACCCAATCTTCAGCTTGGGGACAAGGTGGGACTGCTGAAAGTAGTTGCGGAGATTGCAGTACTTTGAAACATAGGCCAACAGCTGCAGCGACATCAAAACGTCCTCGTCACGAGGCATGGCGGCGAGAACGCCGGCTGTGACGTTGCGGTCCGGCGCGTAGCGCGGGTACCATGGAGGTGGAGGGTTTGCGTTTGCAACATTCATCGCTGGCTGCATGGGGGAGAAGCCGGCAATGGTGGCAGCAGTGGGCGGGGTGTTGGTGGGGTTGATCAGACTGCCGTCGAGTGCAGGTCGGTGTGTAATGTTGAACGTCTCATTGTTCTCGTCTGCTGCATCCGAGGGCGCTGCGAGCGGGACTGGTGTTGCGCCAGCGTCCATTTCTGCATTGTCCACAATGGCTGTCAGGTCCATGTCTTGCTGGATGCCAACAATGGGCTCGTGTGCAGCTGGACCAGCCGCTGCCACGGCGTCCATCGACAGCTCCTCTTGCTGTGCATCCAGGTCCGACTCGCCAGACAGGGACAGCTGGTGTCGAATCGACGGTCGGCGGCGGGTGCGGTTCTGCCCCGCTCGTGGGCTGGCTTGGCGCGCCTGAGGAGCACTCGGCGTCGTCGGCGACTCGGGTCGCGAGGCCATCTCCCCGGCCAGCGCAGGGAGCATCGAAGGCAGGCGGTCGGCATCGCGCACGGGCCGCAGCGCAAAGCCGTCGGCCGTGGCATCCATGGACGCCATGGCCGTGACAAGCGGCTGGCCAAGCGTGCGAGGAGCAGGAACGAACAGCGGCGTCCGCGACTCGTGGTGTGGCCTGTGGTTGTGGTGGTGGTGGTGTGACGGGCGGCCGCGGTTGAACGTGGTGCGCTCAGGCGGAGAGCTCAGGGCAAACGTAGGCATGTGGTTGCCCTCCATGGCCGCGTCCAGGACGGGCATGTGAGCCTGGGTCAGGCCAGCGTGCGGCGGCAGCTGAGGAATCTCAATCGGCGGGGGGACGGCGCGCCGCGACCGCTCTGCTCTGTGGCCCGAGGCCGACGCCATCTCGCCAGAGCGCGACGAGTGGTGTCGGGCAGAGGCGCCCAGCCGTGCGGAGCGGTACTGGTCAGCCTCGGCCCGCTGCCTGTACTTGTCAACGACCTTGATGTAGTTGTCGAGAATGGTAGCGATGACGGGGACCATGTCGGCCTCGACGACGCGGGTCCTGACGTTCTCGGACCCGCGCACGCCAATGTTGAAGATGCACTGGAAGGCCAGGTTCCACTTCCACATGTCCATCATGTCCTTGCTGCGGCCCTCCTTGAGGATGCATATGAGGCGCTCGATCCCGCCGTCGACGGTGAGGATGTCGCGGATGCGGGCCGACGACGTGGTCAGGTAGGCGAGATGGTTGAGCGAGTTGATGAGCGGCAGGGTCGACGTGCAGTCGAGCGCGCGGCGATCGTACAGGGCCGTGGTGATGCCGACCGAAGCCTTGTTGGCGTTGGGGATGCTGAAGTTGACCTCGCGCATGTTTGCTGTGCGCTGGTGGCCGGGTGCGAAGTCGGGGTGCCGTGGGCGGGTGCAGTGGTGCAGTGGTGCAGTGGTGCAGCACTAGTGTCGCATGTGGTGGGCGACAAGCCGGCCTGCTGAGAGCGACGTGCACGGCGGCGGCGCGCGGCAGAGAGGCAGAGAAGGGGCGCGACGGCCTGGAGGGGAGCTTGATGGGCGGTCGGCGCGAGATGGAGATGTGTGTGCTGTGTGTTGGGCGTAAGGTGTGAGGCGTGAGGCGTGTCCCAGGCACGGCAGGAGCGTGTGGTGTGGCAAGCTGGGGGGGGGGGGGGGGCCGCAGTGAATCGGGGGGCCGCAGGGGCAGCGGTTAGCTAGACAGGACAGGCCGAGTTCTCTGCGCGGGCGGTGGGTTGCGGTAAGAGGATGGGCGTGCTAGAGGATGTTTCGATGAGGCTGTGGTGGTGGGAATGGAGACGCGGAGCAGAGGCGTCGAGGCGTCTGGGTGGGCGACGGGGCGACTGGGCGAGTGAGCGACTGCTGAGCAACCGTGGGCCCACTCACAGTCCCACGGTGGAGTCGGCACCAGCTAGCGGACCGCGAATAGCAGCGGCAGCAGTAGCAGCAGCAGCAGCAGCAGCAAAGCCTCGACGTTTCATTTCGCGTGAAATCACTGCCAATCCGCCCTCTAGTTGGCGCATACATGCCTGCAGAGCTCTGGCAGGCCTCTGGCAGCGCTCTGGCCTGCTGGAGCCGCGAATTCTCGTCGTGCTCTCCCTCTCTCTGCAGAGTGCAGACGTCGGCCGAGTGCGTGACTGCTGGTGCTCTCCCAAGCCTCGCTAGCAACCCGGCCGTGCTACCTTGATGGCTTCACGCCGCTTGCTCCAGCAGAGCCTGCAAACGCGCCGCAACGGGCTGCAGCCGTGCAGCCGTGCAGCAGCACAGCAGTGCAGCCGAGACTTTGTTGCTGTCCGCTTACATGATGCATCTGCCGCAGCGTCGGACGACTCTGACTCTGGCCGCGAGTCGCACGCAGCAGAAAGTTCAAGGGTCGTGTTTGGTACTTCGTACACAGCCATGGGTCCATGTGCAGCCAGAATACGGCCTGTCTCCCGTCGTAGCATGTCTGCTCATGGCCCCTAAAGCCTATCCCTATTCCCGCCCCTGTGCCACGCTCCCCCGAGTCCTCCAGGAGCAGGCCTACACCACTGCACCGCTGCACCGCAATCTGCACGCCAGTCGTCCGTTTGTGCGGCATGGCCACACCACCACGCCCCAAGATCCAGGACTTTGCCGTGCCGGGCTCGCCGGCGTCCGCCCAGGATCGCCGTCCCTCGGTGGCAACCTCGCCCAGACTGCATCTGAACACGCACCTGGACGAGCTGCCCCAGAGCAGGAGCCGTGGCCGGTCTGCGACTTCCGCCACGGCAACCGCCGCCCAGCCAAACATTGAAGAGGTCCTCTCTCCCACCTACAGCCGCTCCTCCGTCGACACCGCCCTGCGTCGCCGAATCACGCGTTCGAACACGGTCCGTCACTACCAGTCGCCGACGCGCGCCACGTGGGAAGAGCCGGGCGCCGAGCCTGGTGTTGACGTCAAGGATGAAGAGGCAGCCGCGCGATTCGCACATCTGCACCAGCAGTGCGACATCACCGTGGTAGACTTCTCTGCCGAGAGGATCCAGACATATGAGCTGGACAACGACACGTTGCAGGACTTTGTGAAGAGGCCCAAGGATGACTGGGTCGAGTGTCGCTGGGTCAACGTCAACGGGCTCGACTTTGACGTCATTGGTGAGCTCACCATGCACAAGCAGCTGCACCGACTGGCAATCGAGGACCTGATGACGGGTCGCGAGCAGCGCACAAAGGTCGATTGGTACTCGGATCAAGCTTTCAGTAAGTGGGACTGTCCTCGACGCGGAGCTGCCGGCTTCCGAGGTGCATGGATCGGCCAACGCGTTGCGACGACCATCACATCCTCGACGACCATCACATCCTCGACGACCGTCACATCACTCGACGACCATCACATCCTCGACGACCGTCACATCCTCGACGACCATCACATCACTCGACGACCGTCACATTACTAACACGCTCCAGTGCTGTTGACGCTCTCGAAGCTTGTCCGGAACCCCAGCGACGACTCGGACAGCGACTCGGACTCGGACGATGGCTTGCCCAGGCGCGCACGCGCCCGGTCACGCTCTCGGGCTGCACGTCACGCACACAAGAGGAAGAGGAAATCGTGGATGAAGAAGATCAAACAGGCCTTTGGTCTACCTGGTGGGCCGCAGCACCCCAAGGATGTGGAGCACACACCGGACAGCGTCGAGAAGCGCCAGGCAAGCGTAGACGCGGCGAGCATGTCTCGTGCATCCATGTCCAGGCAGCACAACGAAAAGATCCGCACCCTGCAGCGTTACCGCGGCGGGCCAAACATGGAGCGCATTCTCTACCTCGAGCAAAACTCGGCGCTCACCGACAAGCACCTCACGGTCAGCGTCGAGCAGGTCGGCATCTTCCTCTGCGCCGACAACAGCGTCATCTCCTTCTTTGAGCACTCGGCCAACATCATCGAGTCCTTCATCCTCAAGCGCCTCAACACCCAAGACACGATCCTCCGGCGCAGCGCCGACAGCTCCATGATTGTGCAAGCCATCATCGACGCCATCATCGACCTGGCCATACCCGTCGTCGCCGCCTACGAAGACGCCATGGGCGAGCTCGAGCTCGACGTGCTCGAGGACCCCGAAATCCACCACTCGCAATCGCTCTATCTCCTCACCTCGGAGCTCTCCATACTGCGCAACACCATACAGCCCATCATCAGCCTGATCAACGCCTTGCGCGACCACAAGAGCGACCCCATGCAGCAGAACTGGATCCAGCACCAAAACTCCAACCTCGCAACCCGCAGGACCATGTCGTCCATTACCATTTCGCCGCTCGCGCACACGTACCTCGGCGACGTCGAAGACCACTGCATCATGATCACGGCGTCGCTGGACCAGATGCGGCGCGCGGCAGACAACCTCATCGACCTGATCTTCAACATGATGGGCGCCTTCCAGAACGAGTCGATGAAGGTGCTCACCGCCGTCACCATCTTCTTCCTCCCGCTGACCTTTCTTGTCGGCTACTTTGGCCAGAACTTTGCCCGCTTCAACGGCGTCCAGAATCACAGCGATGCCTTCTTCTGGATCATCGCCGTCCCTGTCATGGTGCTTACTATGCTCGTGCTCATGAGCCAGACTATTGTTAGAAAAGTCCGTCGCTGGGCGGGCAAGCTGCGGCTCAAGAGGGCTAGGGTTAGGTTTGGCGCGCGCCAGGGCGGCAATGGAGCGCGTGTCTTGGGGCTGACGCACGAGCAGAAGAAGAGGGTCCGCAGGCGCCAGACCATGTACACCAAGGGGCAGATTGGGTCGTTTTAGGGGTCGGCGTGGTCGTGTGTCGAGGTACTAGACAATAACGCGTGTATATCTAGCCCCAGCATGGAAACGTGTAATGCGGCACTCTGGTTTATACTTTGCGTGTCATAACAACCCAACCCACTTCCTTTTCCTCCAAACCCAACGCCCGTCTATGCAGAATAAACCCACTCTGTCACGATGCAACCAAACCCCCGCCGTCCGACGCACCACAACCCTAGCTGACCTCCTTGATCTTGCACTGCCAGCCCGACTCCTTCTCGAGCAGCGGGAGCCTGCACTTGTTAGTCGACCGTTATCTCCAAGTGCGGGAGGAGGAAAAAGGGAAAAGGAAAAAAACTAGAAAAAAAGAAAAAAAAAAAAAAAACTTACGAAGCGCCCAAACACCACCCCAGCTCATTACCCTTGATCTGCTTGGCAATCCTCACCTCGCGATCAAGCGGCATCCCATACCCCTCATGCAACAGCGCGAGCTGGAAATTCAAATCAAGGCACCACTCCGGGCGACCCTTTAGCTCCTCGAGGGCCTTGGGGACCGGGCTGAAGACGTCCCATGCAGACGCGCCCTGACACACCGAGTGCGCGATGCTCTGCAGCTCGCGCAGCGTAAAGGATGATGGCATGCCGAGGTCCTGTGTGCGGTCGTAGAAGTACGAGAGCAGGTACACGGGCTCGGTGGCGAATGTCTGCTCGAAGGGGGGCTGGTGCACGCCCCGGAATGCGCAGGGCGCGAGCTTGCACTCGTCGTCTTTGTGTAGTGTTTTCTCTGCCCAGCCGCGGCACTGCGTTGGTGCGCCGTGGGAGGGGCCCGTCATGTTGACTGTTACTGCGTCGCCCAGCGCGTGGCCCTTGGGCAGCTTGACGTCGATCTCGCGACTCATCCCGGGCGCGATGCAGGGGTTGACGATGGGCGCCTTGAGGTAGTCTGTTGCGCCCGTGTCCTTGTTCTGCTGGTAGAGGGCGTCGAGGATGGTGCTGTGCAGGTTGTTGCGGGCCTCCATCAAGCCGTAGCCCAGGTACGAGTGCTGGTAGAGATCAAAGTCGCGGCCGCCAAACTGCAGAGCGTACTTGTGGTCGCCCTCGGCGAGTTTGCTGGGGAGTCCACCGCGAGGAGCCTCGGGGAACGTCGGGTGGAAGACGATCTGGGTCGAGCCACCGCCGAGATCGAGCACGGCAGCGGTGGGCGTCTTGTCCGGGCCGCCGATCTTGCCGAGCAGGTAGTTGATGGTGATCCAGGCGTAGACGCCCTCCATCTCACCGGGCATGACCTCGACGCCGTTCTTCTCCTCGGAGACGAGGGGGAAGGGGTAGACGGTCTCCAGACGGTTGCGGACAGCGCGCAGGGTGTTGTTGCTCTTCTCCTCGCCGAGCTTGCGCAGGCCGGCCGTGGCCTTGACGGCAATGGGCGAGCAGCGCTGGTACTCCGGGGGCACGCTCGCGACGGCCTTGTCCATGAGCACGTCCAGGCTCTTCGCAGCGCCCTCGGCGTCGTCCCCGTACGACGACAGGCCAGAGCCGCCCTCCCGCTTGGGCGTCATCTCGAAGACCTCGCTCTCGAGCTCGGGGCTCGGCCCGCAGTTGTTGAACTTGTAGACGTGGATGCGCGAGCCTGTGCTGCCGGCGTCGATCATGAGCGCGTACTGGATGAGCGGCTTGTCCTTGGAGTACGACTTGGTGCACGTCGCCTTGGCGCCGCCCGCCGCTGTGTTGCCGCCGGTCGATGGTGTTCCTGTAGCGAGTGGTCAGTCCAGTCTGCGCCTGCGATGCGGCCTACGCACCTCTCGCCAAGCCGTCGCGCGGCGCGATAAAGTACAGCACCAGCAGGACAAAGGCAATGACGCCGCCCGTCTTCAGGTAGCGCAGGCGCTGCCCCTGGTTCATCATCGCGGAGCCCTTGAAGTCGCCCATGTAGCCTGTGGAGGGGGTCGAGCGGTGTCGCGAATGGCGGTCGGGCTTCTCGTGCGGGTCGCTGTGCGGGTCGGCGTGCGGGTTGTAGGTGCGCGGGAGGGTGACGGACACGCGGCGGCGAGGGCCCGTGAAGCTGAGGTAGGACCAGATACCGGGTCGTCGTTGGCCGGGGGCTTCAACGCCGCTGGACATGCCACTAGGGGAGGCGTACGCAAAGGGTCCTGGGTTCAGGCCGCGTGCATCGAACGGGACTACGTTCCGAGATTAGTGCGAGCAACGGTGCAGTGAGGGCGTCTGGACAGCAAGACATACTGCAGTGCCTGTGGAAAGGGGGAAGATTGCTGCGTTGGTACTCAATGCGTTGCACCCTGTTGCGCTTGTGTTGTGTTCCCTTCGTTGCACGACATATCCCTGACCTGCCAAGCCTTGTAACTTTCAGACCTGACGTCCGCGGCCAACAATTGTGATTGGCGCGGGCGGTTTCCGTGCTACCATCTTGGGAAAAGCTCGTATTGCACGCGATTGTCTCTATGTATCCTCCCGGACTGCGCCTTCTCTACTTTCTCGGAGCCTGTGCCCTTTCAACAGGAGTACTGGCTATCATTCTGGGTGCTTTGACTGCAGCCCCTCCGTAGTCTTCAGGGCCGTGATGAGACCTCTTAAAGATGGTCTAGGCGGGGGGAGCTCGTGCAGCACTTGAGAAACAACGTCCGTCTCTTTGCACGCTGTGTCCAAGATGGCTGCTGGGGGATAACATCTTCAACACGATGGTCTGGCGTTAGTACCGCCCAACTGCATGTGCTGCAACTGTCCCAAAGCCATCCATCATCCGAATGACAGCCCTGCCCGCGTCATCACACTCTCAAACTCTTCCAGAGTGACTCCACCGACGTCCTTGCCCCTGCCTCGCACGCCGCCGTTCGCTTCGAGGATCATATCCCTCAAGACTTCGTCCGGCACATCTTCTCTGAGTTCTTTCGCTATCCGTCTAAGATGGCCTAGTGTGATCGGTCCGGGCCCTCCGTGAGTGAAGAGCTGGTACCCTGCGCTGACTTCTTCTGCATTGCTCGTGGCTCGGTAATCGTCGTCGTCTTCCATGTCGTCATCTGACCCGGCCTCCTTCGAGTGCATGGCAATGGCGGCGTAGGAAAGAAACGGCACAAACTCGACAAAGCCAGTGTGGAGCGGATCGATGGTTGCAAGGATCGAGGGCACTTCGGACTTTTCTGGTGCCAGATTCAGAGAGCTAGCCTGGTCAGCGACGCTGTGCTATGAAAGTCTAGACATACATCAAGCACCGGCGCACGTCGTCTTTGCGCAACACGCCTTCCTTTGATTCCTCGTGCTCTGGGTGGTGCACAGCGAACAGGCCAAATGCTTCACGGATCTCAGCCTCTTGATCTGCATTCAGGCCATTCTCTTTGGCAAGCTTGGAGGCGCGTTTTGGCGCCGGACGAGCCTTTGCAGGCGCTGCACGACGCTTTGCTGGCTACAATCGTTAGCGCAATCACTTCATCACGGTTCAAATGCTTTGTCAGGCCTACCATGGTCTCTTTCCTAACGACGTTGGCCTCCGCATGCGACCGCGAGATGGTGTTCGCGATCAATGACGCACGCGCGCCGGACCCACACTCAAGCCAGCGCTAGTGAGGCCTAGCGCACTGAACTTTGGCAAATTTCAACGCGCCCAACCTCCCCCTCACGCGTCTCCACCAAGCCTTTATAAAGCTTGCGTCCCTCGTCCTTCTCTACACACCACCTCACCGCACCTGACCGGCGTGTTTGTGCCCTTGGAGGCTACGCCTTTGCTTGAAACCACCCCATACTTTTTCCGTCTACTATCCAACAATATGCAGACGTCTCTAACCTCAATTACCACATAATCAACACTTACCTACCTCTCATTCCCAGCTCAACACCCTCACCCCACCACTGCCTCACCACCTAGGCGTTGAGCCTTGTGCGTCCGGGACGCAGGTCCACGGACCAGAGACATGGTCTCATGAGGCATGGTCCTCCTTGGGCACAGCACTGTCTGCCGGTCTGGCCCCCGGTGCCGATAAGTGCTCCCCACATCGAGTACAACCACGGACCAGGAGTACAGCAGCACGACCAAGCCAGCAGTGGAAGTACGGTCTGGCCATAATGGAAGAGCAGCAGCTCCGTTCCTAGCCGTGGCAGGCCATGCGTGGCTTCCAGCCAGCAAGAAGTCGGGAGACGTCCCGCAGCCAGCAGCCCTTTACGGAGAAATCTGGTTCAAGTCGAGCGAGACGCTCGCAGGTTCGTCGGCGTCCTGCGTGGAGCCTTCGATGTTCGCTGGATCTTCGACATGAAGCCGGCAGAGAGTTCTGGCTCCCTCCAGTCAAGCATGATATGGCTATAGCAGCCGGTGCTTGTCATCGTAAGACCTCGAAGAGAGGCTGATCTTTCCGTAAGACCCCAGTGCGGGGCTGGTGTTTTGGGGTGGGCGCTCCGCATGAGGCCTACTGCCCTTCGAGTCGAGGTCGCGCCTTCACACTCGTGTTTGCAATGCCTTCGAGCCTCTTGCAGTTTCTTGTCAAGATTGAGTCTTGCACTTCGGCTGAGCTTTGTCTCGCTTTCGGGAATGCCCCATGAGGGATGGCCCATTCACGGCAAAGGTCGACTTGCTACAGGATCCTCGATGTCCGTTTTACCCAGTTGTACAGCAGAGAGCGATTCGACCGAGTACCACCTCGGCGGCAGGCCATGCGTCACTGAGGTTAGGCCGGGAGATTACAAAGCAGTCTGACGAGCCAACACTTCACAGGATAGGGTGTACTCACCGGCCCCTGCAACAGTCCTGTCACATTCGAGTACATCTCGAACAATGGAAAGCCCGACACGGGATCGCCAACACGGTAAAGGTTGACTCGCCCACGAGCCCCGATACCCGTTCGTGCAAACGACCCCATATTGACAGCTCGCCACAGTCAACTAGAGCGAGAGGCTCGTTGACAGGCTCGAGCGTCCGGTGGAGGCAAGGGTCGGGATGCCGAATCAGCTGTCGAATAAGCCATTACGGGAGAGGGAAAGCGTGCTCACAGCACCCCCACATTCCCTACAGAATATCATGTTCTTACATGAAGCACGACGAGCCGATATCAAACAACTACCGAGCGAGCTGGATGCGGCCGGCTGCCGTGCAAACGCGCCAACATTACTGATGAACGGCACACATGTTAATCACTGCACGACAGCCATCAGGCGCATCCACCAACGCGAACAGCGGAGTGGTCGGCGAGGAGTCTGCTTCACAGCTCGGCTACGGCCTTGCATTTGTGGCGCCGCGTTTGAGAACGTGGCTTGATGCCCAACGACCTTTCTCTGGTCATACAGGTCCCCACGCTTCCAGAGCGAGGACTACTTCTCGTGTCATCTCACTGCGATAAGTCGCAGGAGAGATCTTGAGTACATTGTCACGTATGTGTCAAACTGCCATGCGCAGGAGGCGAGATACGTACAGCAGCGATGCTGTAGTGGACCTCTAAAGTAGGGATAACCCCCGACACCTTTTGAGGAGTTAGGAGAGGTCAGACCTCGACGCAAGTCGAGCTTCTGGCAGGTCTCAGAATCCGATTGGGGTGGAAGAAGCCAACAGACATTGAGCATACCTCCGGCGTAGCCTTTGGGCGAACCCTTGGTCACTCTGATAGCCGCAAGGCCCTGGCATGTTTACTTCGAGGCACTCACGGACATTACACCGGCATTGCCGCTGGGCCATTCGTGGCTACTATTGATCCCCACGCTTGGGTCAACGCTCACGAGACACGATTCACTCGCGTGGCCAGGGTAGAACCTGGCAGGAGTCTGACCGGACCAACGCACTTCTCTTCTGACAGCGCCGTCTTCTCCTTCTCTCCGTCTGACCTGTTCTCTGGCGAGGCCAAAGCAGAAACAGGGCTCGTACTCGCGGTTTCTTTCTCCAGTAGTACGCATACGGTCGGTGACTGCACCTCGTTCATCGCCACACGTCGCCTCGGGTCGAAAGCGTTATAGATCCAGCTCGTACTTTTTAGACGAGACCGCCAGGGACCGTCGAAAGGCGAACGTACGGTCGGTCATGAAGCAGGTCCCCTCCTCCCTGCGTGCAAGAATTGGTAGATGCTTTCGAGTACCTGTGGCTAGTCGGCAGTGCCTCTGGGGGATGTTTGTCCAAACATGTGGTATTCGAGGATTCTCTCATCTTGTGGCCGGCTCGTATTGAGTGCGCGTTGCAAATGGGTATGGGCCATGGAGGTCTCGTTGACGACCGACGCACCGAAGTGCTCTGTGCGAAGTTCTGCAGGACGGAGTACAAGGCGCTGAGGCGCGGACGTCTGAGAGGCTGAGTTGGTATCCGCTTCTACATTAGCTAGAGCTGGCCGTTGCGTTATTTCTACGTTGAGTCAGTGTGGACATAGAAGCGAGAGTAACACCCGCCATCATCCACTTCTTCAAACGGGTGGTGGCGCCTCTGCGCCTCTGATCTAGTGCCTTCAGGTGCAAGATTGAGGGTGTGGAGGGGACATAATTTCTTGCCGTGATAAATAGTCAATCAACGACATTCTTTCATCATGTCAAATTTCCTCTACCTGCGTACTGTATGTCTGCACGTGACGTTCATCTTTCACACTCTTACACCGGTAGCACAAGTATCCGCTCATCTGCCATCATACTTATATAACGTCATACCACCTTCTCCATCCATCCATCTATCTATCCACACTCCGTCCCCATCCACTCAAGTCTCGGCATCTAGTAGCGCATTCACACGTCCATGTATCCACCAAACGCATCATCCTTGACAGCACATCGCCGTGCTCCTGAGGCCCAATACCTCACAAGTACTTTCCTCCTCAACAAAGGCGAGCAGCGCTAGTAGATCGGCTGTGAGATCGACAGCTGCATGCAGGGCATATATCGGAGCCCCACATGCAGCGGCTATCGATGTGCTGTGGCCGTGTGGCCACGGCAGCATGCGGTTCTGTCACGTCCAAGGAAGCGTCTTGCACGGGCGAGAGGTGTAGACTGGTTTTGACACGGCGAACGACTGTATGCGTATGGAGCGTGGAGGAAAGCCTTGTGGTCATGTCCTTGTGTTGAAGTGACTGTCAGGCACGAGACGTGGAATCGTTTGCGTACTGGGTGTAAGCAGTTGCAATTGCACTCTACTCAGTCCGCTACGGATGATTGCCGTGTACGCACAGCTCCGTGCACCGGACGAGCATCCATGAACATGTTCTACAGACTCCAATATCAGTGCGCCACCGATGTGCCAGATCTCGATGTGGCAGTGCTACGATTTCATGACGTTCTTCGTATTATCGTGATGCGCCAATGTGAGCCTCGCGTAGAAACGAGGCTGGATGGCCGGGTCCGGATACTCCTCGATCTTGCATGTGCAGTATGTACTCTCGACACGTGGGTTTGGGGATACTGCATCATCGACGCAGAGTCGTGGCTGTCGCCTGGAAGGAGAATCTACCGAGTCACCGTCCACGTCCAATGACAGTTCGGGTCTTCGCAATAGGGGAGGAGGATCGATGTCTGCTGCAGGAGCAGGGATCGGCGTACAGTACTGGACCGGTCTGTTGAGCTGGGCAGTCTGCGCAGGCATTCAGCATCATTGGTCGAGATGACGAATCTCTGGCATCATCACCGCAAACGAAGCCGAGGATCAATCGAAGTGCCTCTCCTGCTCTCGCTCGTGAAGTTGTTTCTCTCAAGGATCCTTTTGGTGCTGACATGCCCTGGTACAGTTCCTTGGGGTTGACCCTGCAGGGCCAAATCCGCAGCCTGTACGACAATAGCATGCATGGTGCTTAAAAAGCTGCGGTGACTAACCTAATTTGTGCTAATCTGGACTGCTATCGCTCCATGAAGGACGTCGAAAGAAAAAAATCTGGGAGATTGTTGTCTCGTGGGGCCGGCCCGTAGTGTTACGAAACGAGTTGACCCAGGACATCGGGCGCAGGCCGCACCTCCTTCCAGTGACAACCAGGTTTTGCGGTGATGACTTCTCGATTTGTGTCTGCGAATATACTTTGTGTCTCAGTGAATTGTCAAGTTCGCATGTGGGCGTGCGCTCCCGGTGCCGCGAGCCTAAGTCGAGCTGCTGTTACTTTTGCTTTTTCAGACACCATCGGCCTGACAACAGGGAACCGCTGCCCTCACGATCCCATCTCTCACTGTGCATATCTTACCGGATTTTGCTCTCTAGGCCTGGTTGAGCAGGTTCGAAGACTGCTTGCAGGACGATCTATCGAAAGTCCCCACTGCGAAAGCGGCTGCGCATGGGCGTGATCGTGTGAAGAGCTGAGGCTACGCGGGAAGCGAGTGTTTTACCCCTGCCGTCGCGTAAACCCGTGCTGTCGATCAGGATCAGGAACAATCAAAGCTGAGGCTATCGTCAATACCGCCTTCGACACGGTGCTTGCCGTGATGATGGAATAGCGGTGATTTGTTGAAATTGAAACCGCCCCGCTCAAGCTTGTTTAGTTCCAGGGTCCGGACACGACTGCAGCGCTGTGTTCCTTCCCTCCCTCCCGCACTCGCCCTGACGCGCCGGCGCCCAGTAGCCATATATCTAGATACCCAGCTTCTACGGATATGCTGATTTTCCTATCACAGCGTCAGACAGTAGAAGCTAGGGTAGCGTGACTCTCCTTCGGGACTGCCTGCAGATAGACCACCACATCCTAGGCCCGGAAGGTTTTCACCACGCGCACTTAGTGCACGATCGATTGCGTGGGCGGTGCTTTTGCTTGTCTGAGACACTGATGAGGCCGTATCGATATACCGAGTAACACAGAATGTGCCCGAGGGGGTTGGAGAACGCAATCGCTACCCGTAGTTGCTTTTCGATTGTCGTTCAAACCTATTCACTTCCTCACTATTCCGTCATTTGTTGACTTCTGGTTCTTGATCCTCGTATTACTACACTCGTTCTTTCCTACTTTTCTTGTCACTGTGTCAAATACCCGGTTTTCCTTCGCGCTCAATATGGACCCAATCTCCTCACTTACTATTCAGTCATGGACGTGCTACGCTATAGTCGTAGCCATCGTCTTCGCACGCTTAGTGTTTCGACGCATCATGCTCAAGTCGTTTGTAGATCTGCAGGCCGATGACTGGATCATGGTCTTCATATTACTTCCATTCACGGCAGCAATCGTCCTCATGGTCCCGGCAGCCGACCAAAGAATGACGAACAACCGTGTGTATCGATACGTGCTTGAGGAGCTCCAGATCGTCATCGCATGGCTTGTCAAAGCATGCCTGCTGATACTGTATTGGCGCATCTTGTACGTAAGTCCTCTTCGAGCAGGAGCAGTTCTTACTGACGCACACAGCCCTGTCGCATTCAACACGCTCAGAAGACGCTACGTGCAAGTCGTCACGACAGTCTGCGTACTGTCATTTATTATCACCCAAGTTTCGCTGCTATCTTGGTGTCAGCCTTCCGATCTGAGCGACCAGCAATGCATGACCTACCGAGGTCATACCATCGTGTCTCTGGCATTCGATGTCTTGACTACTGTCCTCGTTCTCATAATGCCAACACCTTTTATCCCAACACCACGGCGCTTACTTCTTGCCATCCTGATGGTCGCCGGGATCATGACGCTTATCTTCGGCATCCTCGCTCGATACTACATCCTGGCGGCGCCGACATCAAAAACACACGTCTTCTACTACATCTACGAAACCACACTGCTCGTTGTCTTCGCCAATCTTCCTTTCTTGACATCACTTGTTGTCTCTACCACACCAGCACGCATCCGTGAGTTCGGTCGCAGTATTTCCTTTGCCCGCGATGGCGTCCACATGCTGCTATCGCCATGGCCGAGGAGTAGCAGAATGAGTGTTCAGGACATAGGATCTCCGCTACAAAGAGTCGACCGGCTGGGAAGCACGGTGACCGTGACAAGCGGGACTTTGGATAGAAAGGAATATTCAGCGTCTACGTCTGTGACGCGGCCAGGGAGCGCAAAGTGCGGAAGCGAAACGCTGGGCAGACCAGACAGTGGAAGAGGTTGGCCTTTAGCTTGATGGCAGGCGTATACATTGGATTGATGGCGCTAAGAATCCCGAGTGTAGACGTACGTGCACCAATGAAGCGACCGACTATGCGGAAACCTCGATTCTGCCATGGCCACGTGTGATCTAATGCTTTGACCCTTCGACACTACTTGATTTTGCCTGCGCAAGTACCATTGGTCGGCCGCTTTTGAACAGTGATCTATACCGGCTAAGATTGGGAGGTAGACAACGTTGATTGCGACAGCATCCCGATACTGATTACCACTTTGGAGAATACAAGCCCTCTTTCTCTCCATAACCCATCAACGATTTCCCCCGGACTTTGGCTTTTCATCCGATCTCGACTGATGGGTCAGCATCATAACGGACATGATGCACTTGAACCTGTTGAAATATGGGAAGAAGTCAAAAATATTTAGCGAAGTAATCTCTGCCACATGATTACAAGTCAAGCTATCTGTAAGACGCGGCTGTTGACCAGATTGGTAGAGGCGAAATGATGTAAGGGACGATCCATCTACTCAGCAAACATGGAGCTTGTCCAATCTTCAAAGGAAGGCCATAGACAGTCTTAGATCGCAGCTCCACGATTTCGAGTTGGCGTGAGCTCGATGACTGGTCACCTTCTTTGTTAGAATGGTTTGGGCTTTCACCGTCAGTGGCAAACCATTCGCTCCTTGCAAACCCAAGGATACGGTGGAATATCACCCAGCTACATCCTGCAAGCATCGAAGCGTACCCAAATGTGCGAAAGGTTCCGAGCTGGAGACTTCGAGATAGCCGTGGACCGCATGGCAGCCATCAAGAACGGTACACTTAAGCCACTATGCGGTGCAAAGCGCAACAGTATCGTGCAGGAAGAGACTACAGAGCGCAGGAAGAAGCGCAAGGAGGAGTATGAGGTGAGCATGGCATAGCAGAAGATGAACAAGGAGGTGGAGGAGGCAGAGAAGTGCAAACGCAATATCAGCGATGAATGGCGTGGATGATACAAGAAGAAGCGTGGTGATCACTGGTAGGTTAACAGAGTATGGATGTATCCGTCCTCGAACCAGTCGGGCTATTGCTTGGCCGGCTCGCGGCGACTTGATAAGCTTCAGGATTCATAGTATCATGAGGAGTATCTGGGAGGTCCTGTTGAAGAGCACCTAGAGTCAAAGTTGAGCACCAAATGGAACAGAATTGTCGATTTGCAATGCCGGGGTATCTATCTACGCTCTAATGATCTATATTTCCAAAAGCTTCTGCACCTCCTTCACCAACATCCTGTCCTCGGCAGCCTTGGCTGAAATCCTGCCTACCGTGCCAGCAGCGTCCATGACACAACATAGACCTCTCAGTTCGCCGTCCATATCTGCACCATACGCAAGCCAGCCTGTAGCGATGAGGGCCATCTTCTTGTTCGCGCTCCACTCGTCCTCTGCACCCAGTGTTTCGAGCAAGGAAGCGAGCAGCTCGGTCTGCTCAGAGTCCTGAAGCTCAGACGCATTGGAAAGGGTATGTACGACGTTGCTACCATACATCTTCATGCGGACTTGGTGATTCGAAGAGGCGAGGTTCAGAGCCAAACTCAGCGCTGATGCTTTTAGCGCTGGATGCTTGTCGTCGAGCAGCGAAGTTGCGAGGATTGAGATGAGTGCTGAGGATAGTGGTGCTGAGAGAAGGTGAGGCACAAAGAGCGGTGAAGTGAAGAGGTTGCAGGCGAGATGCAATGTGGTGAGGCGAAGTGGGTATGGCGCCGTGTCGCCCAGCCCATCAACGTGACTGAGCAGGTGGTAAACAGTTGCTGGCGTGCCAGTGACACCTTTGTGCTCCTCGGCAAAGAATCCGGCAACACGGACATCTGTGAGTGCGACTCTCAGTAAATCATATGCTGTGAAGAGTAATTCTGCGGGAAGCTGTGCTGTGCTCTTCCTCAGGAACCCAGCAAATTGCGGCAGTTGTGTCAAAGGTGCCTCCTTTGCCCCAGACTTCTCGCGAGCGTTGATAAAGGAGACGATGGTCGAAACCGCAGGGTCTTTGCCAGTATCTCTCATCTTTGCAACCACTTTTTCCAGCGGTGGAACCTTTGTGAAGGTGATAGGCCGCTGACTCTGGCGAAGCAGATATGGTGTGCTTTGCGAAAGATGCGGGTGTGGGGGGAATGTGGCGTTTAAGAGCGACTCGACGTTAGTGCGCAGCTGTCGCGGGTCGGCACCGCTCCACTCATCCTGCTTTGCACCTTTGCTGTAGGTGATGAAAGTTGGTGTTGCTCTGACATTCGGGTAGCGTGTGTTTATGGAGCCGTCTGCGCGCGTGAAATCGATCTTGATGAAGACACACTTCGAGCCTGCTTCTGCAGCGAGATCATCATAGGGCTGGTAGACGAGCTTGCATGGACCGCAGGTTGCACTCGTAAAGAAGATGATCGCGCAGCGATCATTACCGAGCTCTAGGATGCGATCCACCTCCTTGATCGTCGTAACGTTATTGACGCGCCCTGTAGATGCTGCAAGCGTTGTGCCATTGCCGTTGTTTGTGGACCCATTGCTTGCAACTCCGTTGTTCATGTTCGCGGCGGGTTGCGCTTGTGCTGGCGGCTTGGGCTGTAGAGGCTGTGGTGTGGGTGCTTGCGTAATAGGTCGCATCATAGCATCAAGCTGCGGCCTGAGCATCTGGCCAAAAGGTGTGTTGAGGACGTCTTGCGGCAGGCTTGTGATGTGCACAGGTATACTCTTGCCGACGAGGAACATGGCGAAGTCGTTCGAGAAGTTGTTGCAATTATGCAGAAAAAGATCATAGGCCTCGGATACGTCAGTACGCCGGTTCGAGAAAGAAGGTCCCATCACCTACTTCCGCAGTGTATATCGTCTTCAGAGACTCAAGGTACTCTAGAATGACCTCGAGTGGCAGTGACGTCTGTCCAAGCTTGATGACCTCCAAAGGTCGACCATGGTGTGTGGTACCGGCTCGACATGTTTGCACACCTCCACCATAGAAGTATTCTATGCCTTCGATAACAATGGAGGTGTGGTATACTGCATCGATCTGGATTCCGAGGAACTGCTGTGACATGCTACGTGCAAGACCCTGGTCAAGTCAGCCAGATTCCATGTGCAAAAGTTTTGTGCCCGCATTAAAGCGCTCTCACGGTAGCGTACCTGCGAAAGGTCGTACACGTAGAGCTGTACGTTCATCTTGTCTGCTGTGTTATTGGCCGCGCGCTTTGGTCCGAGAGGTGATTGTTCGTAATTTAGTAGATGGACGTTGCGGAGGTGGAAGGTGGCAGGTAGCGGTGTTGCGCAGAGTCTCTGCTTTCACGAGACTTTGTAGTGGATGTGGCAGGCAGCGGCGGTGACGGGTGCTGGAATGTTCGTGAACGATGACGAACGCCACTTCGCGCGTGTCGCCAAAGGGTTCAATCGCGCTAGCACATGACTCGATGACTGATCTTCTTGCACATGCGACCCTGCTCAATGACCCTGTACTCTGCAGATCTGCAAGGACTGTAAAGCATGATAACACGGGACGGAGGTCTTCACAGATTTCTACAGGCAGAGTTCGTGGAATTAAAGGCTCAAGTCTCATGCGTTGCTATGTGAGGCAGGAGGAACATCATGCATTGCTAAGGTAACGTACTTTACAAGCGAGCGACGCGTACAAGCGAGCGACGCGCCCCACCAACTTTGCCTGCCTCTTCCATCTCAACGTATAATGGCTCCACGCAACGTCACTCAATTGCCTTTAAATGAAGCAGATATTCAGCTTGCTATCTCATCTATCAACACTAAACAGATCCAGGGCAATCGTCCTGCTGCCACGATCTACAACGTTCCTGAAGCAACGCTCCGCCACCGACGCGCTGGCAGGCCCTCACGACGCGATTGCCAGCCCAACTCAAAGAAGCTTACCCAGCGCGAGGAGGAGGTGATCACAAGCTATATACTGGATCTAGATCAACGTGGATTTGCGCCTACGTACGCAGCTGTACGTGATATGGCTGATAAGCTGCTAGCTGCGCGCAGCGCAGGTCACGTCGGCGTCCACTGGCCACGCAACTTTGTCAAGCGTACAGACTCTCTCACAACGCGTTTCAACAGAGCGTACGACAGGCAGAGAGCTCTATGCGAGGACCCTGTTCTTATCCAAGACTGGTTCAGGCTCGTGGAGCAGACGAAGGCCAAGTACGGCATCTGTGGTGAGGACGTCTATAACTTTGATGAGGCTGGCTTTATGATGGGCAAGATCACAACTTAGCTTGTCGTGACTGGATCAGAGAGGAGAGGCCGGCCAAAGGCTGTTCAGCCTGGTAATCGCGAGTGGGTAACAGCTATCGCTGCGATCAACGCTGCTGGCTGGATAATCCCACCCTTCCTTATCTTTGCTGGCCAATATCACCTATCTGCCTGGTACGAGCAGGCAGAGATCCCACGCGACTGGGTAATTGCAGTCAGCGACAATGGCTGGACGAATAACGAGCTTGGAGTTGAGTGGCTAAAGCACTTTCACGCCCATACTAAGACTCGTTGCGTAGGTGCACGTCGCCTGCTTATCCTTGATGGCCACGAGAGCCACCACTCTCTTGAATTTCAAGAGCTCTGCAAGGAGAACAATATCTACACGCTCTGCATGCCACCTCACTCATCTCACCTGCTGCAGCCACTTGACGTTGGCTGCTTCTCGCCGTTGAAGCGCGCGTACAGCCGTGAGATTGAGGCTCTGATCCGCCACCACATCAACCACATCACCAAGCTTGAATTTCTGCCAGCGTTCAAGGCAGCCTTTGATCGCGCGTTCACAACAGCCAATATCTGCTCAGCCTTCCAAGGCGCAGGCCTTGTCCCTCTCCATCCTGACGTTGTTTTGTCAAAGCTAGACGTGAAGCTGCGCACGCCTCCTCTAGCTGCTCTGCCAGAGGCTCTCTGGGAGGCTCGTACGCCAAGCAACGTACGTGAGCTTGAGGCTCAATCAACGTTAATTCGTGAGCGCGTAAGAAAGCACAGGAGCTCCTCACCTGCCTCAATTATTGAAGCGATTGATC